>NW_007259254.1:31418-33163 GCF_000164805.1 Carlito syrichta
GTGGTAGGTGGTGGAGGCTTTGTCGAAGATGAGTTGGTTGAGAAATTGAAGTTTTGCTTCAGGAATCTCAATTCTATCCCATGGATCTATATGCCTGTTTCTCTATCAGTACCAAACTGTTCTGATGATTGTAACTTTATAGTAAAGTTTGAAGTCTGGGTAATGTGATCACCTGCTTTGTTTTTTTGCTGAGGATTGTTCTGGCTATTATTGGTAGTTTGTGTTTCCATATGAATTCCTGTGTTGTTTTTTCTAGGTCTGAGAAGAATGTTGCTGGTAGTTTGATGGGTATTGCGTTGAATTTGTAGATTGCCTTAGGTAAGATGGACATCTTCACAATGTTGATTCTTTCAATCCACGAGTATGGGATATTTTTCCACTTGTTTGTGTCCTCCTGGATTTCTTTGAGCAGTGTTTTGTAGTTTTCATTGTCAAGGTCTTTCACGTCTCTGGTTAGGAAGATGCCAAGGTATTTCATTTTTTTGGTGGCTATTGTGAATGGAATTGTGGTGTTATTTGGGTTTCTGTTTGTTTAATATTGGTGTAAAGAAATGTGATTGTCTTTTGCACATTTATTTTATATCCTGAGAATTTGCCAAAGGCCTTTATGAGTATAAGGAGGTTTTTGACAGATTCTCTTGGGTTTTCAAGGTACACAATCATATCATCTATAAAGGGGGATAACTTGTGTTCCTATTTTCCTATTTGGATACCCCTGATTGCCTTCTCTTCTCTGATTGCTTGAGCCAGGACTTCCAATACTGTGTTGACCAGGAGGGGTGAGAGTGGGCATCCTTTTCTTGTTCTATTTTTCAGGGGAAATGGTTCCAATTTTTCTCTGTTTAGGAGTATGCTGGCTGTGGGTTTCTCATAGATGGTTTTTAATATTTTGAGGTATGTTTCCCATTTTCCTAGATGTTCGAGGGTTTATATCAAGAAGAGGTGCTAGATTTTATCAAAAGCTTTTTCTGCATCTAATGATATAATCATGTGGTTTTTGTTTTGACATCTGTTGATGTATTTAATTACATTTTTGGTTTTACGAATGTCAAACCAGCCTTGCATCCCAGGTATGAAGCCTACTTGGTCATGATGGATGATTTTTGAGATGTGTTGTTGAATCCAGTTTGCTAGGATCTTGCTGAGAGTTTTAGCATCTATGTTCATCAAAGATATTGGCCTGTAGTTCTCTTTCTTTGTTAGATCTTTACCGGCTGTGGTATCAGTGTGACGTTGGCTTTGTAAAATGATTTGGGGAGAGTTCCATCTTTTTCAATCACCTGGAATACCTTCAGTAGGACTGGTATCAGCTCCTCCTTAAATGTTTTGTAGAATTCTGCTGGATAGCCATCTGGACCAGGGCTTTTTTTTGTAGGTAGTTTTCTTATTACATAGTCAATTTCCCTGATTGTTATTGGTCTATTTAGGATCTCAATTTCTTCTTGTTTCAACCTAGGCAGGTTGTGTGATGTCAGAAAGTTCTCCATTTCCTTAAGGTTTTCAAGTTTGTTTCCATACAAGTGTACATTGTAGTCTCTAATGATCTTTTGTATTTCTTCAGGGTCAGATGTGACTTCATCTTTTGTGTTTCTGATTGTGCTTATTTGGGTTTTTTCTCTTTGTTTCTTGGTCAGTCTAGCTAGGGAAACATCGATCTTGTTTATCCTTTCGAACAAGCTTTTTGTTTCATTGATTTTTTGTATTATCTTTTTGTCTTCTATGTCCCGGATTTGGGCTTTTATTTG
>NW_007259254.1:33183-33530 GCF_000164805.1 Carlito syrichta
CAGAGATTTTGGTAAAATGTTTCTTCATTTTCATTTGTTTCCAGGTATCTTTTGATCTCTATTTTGATTTCATCATTGACCCAGGAGATTTTTAGCATCATGCTGTATAGTATCCATGTCTTTGTGGGTTTTGGGGGGACCTTGTTGTTGCTAATGTTTATTTTTATTCCAGTGTGGTCCGAGAAGGTGCATGGTAAAATTTTGGTCTTTTTAAATTTGTTTATGCTTGTTTTATGGCTAAGTATGTGGTCGATCTTAGAATATATTCCATGCGGTGATGAGTAGAATGTGTATTCTGTGCTCTTTGGATGGAGTGTTCTGTAGGTATCAATTAAGTCCATTTGGTC
>NW_007259254.1:33695-34500 GCF_000164805.1 Carlito syrichta
AGAGTCAATATCTTTCTTTAGTTTTTCTAGAAGTTGCTTTATGAAAGTTGGTGCACCTATTTGGGGTGCATATGTGTTTAAGATAGATATTTCTTGTTGGTGGAGTGAACTTTTTATCATTATGTAGTGGCCCTCTGTATCTTTTAAAATTTTTGATAGTTTAAATGGTATTTTGTCTGAAATTAGGATTGTGCCTCCTCCTTTCTACTGTGTTCCATTTGCCTGGAAATCTGTTTCCCATCCTCTTACCATGAGTCTGTGTATGTCTTTTCTAGTGAGATGGGTCTCTTGAAGGCAGTATATTGTTGCCTGGTGATATTTTATCCATTTTGCCATTCTATGTCTTTTCAGTGGTGCCTTTAGTCCATTCACATTCAGACTAATTATTGAAATGTTAGAGTTCATCCTTATCACAGAGTTCTTACATAGTTGTTGTTCTTCCACTTGGTTTTTTGTCTTTCTTTTGGTTTTGGGCTTGGTTCGTGTGTATTGTTTTCTCTTTTCCTGTACTCTTGTGAAGAACATTGTTCTTTTTTCCTTTTCTTCTATGTTTATTACTTTCTTAAGTGTTTCATGTAGAAGTGGTTTCGTGCCAGCAAAGGTTTTTAGGGATTGGATATCTGGTAAAGATTTTAGTTCTCCCTTGCTGATGAAGCTTAACTTGGCCGCGTTGGTTATTTTTGGTTGAAATTGTTTATCTTTTAGGATTTTGAGGATAGGGCTCCAAGCTTTCCTAGCCTGCAGGGTTTCTGCAGATAAATCTGCTGCTATTCTGATTGGTCTTCCATGGTAGGTGACCTGGCCT
>NW_007259254.1:34862-43777 GCF_000164805.1 Carlito syrichta
GCTTGGGTAATTCTGCTTTCCATGCTTATCAGTTTATTATTTATTTCATTCACAGTATTCCTTATTATTGTTATCTCAGATATCAGCTCCTTCCTAGTTTCTCCTTGTGTCTCCTCAATTCTTTTTAATCTCTCCATTAATGTCTTAATATCTAGGTTTGTAGTTTGAGACCCTTCATCTTGGGAACTCTTCATTGTTTGCATTCCGAAGTCAGTTTTCTCAGTGTCTGCCCTCCCAGGGGTCTGGGAGAGACCCATACTCTTTTTTTGGTTTTTCTTCATTTGTGTAGATTTTTCTCTCTCCCCGCCTTTCCCTCCTCTTCTTTATTTCTGTTTTTTGAGGGAAGGCGGAGTTGCTTTTGTTTCACTTGTGCAATATCCTGTTCTTCGTTATGAGGGTCTTCTGGCTTTGTTCACTTTTGAGGTTGGAGTGTGTGTTGCAGGTTGTACTTTTTGCAGTTTTGAGGTTTAATTGAGGGGGAAGCTGTGGTTTAGAATGTATATGCTGATTCTAGTATCCACCAACAGGTGTATGAGCACACTGGAACCTATTTCCCACTGACTTACAATCTGTCCATGCAGTGGTATATAGGCTTGGTCCCTAGATTAAACGGAGGTATAAAAGAGGAAAATAATGGAGGAAAGGGAGGTCAATAGGAAGTTAGAAAGAGTGAAGAGTGAGAGAGTAAACAGACATACATACCAACTAACAGGTGAGAAAGAGACACAAGGCCGTATAGAAGTGAAGAAAAAAAACACGTAAGAAAGATTCCCTAAAGAATACTGGTAGCTACACAGAGACAGACCAATAAAATCATGAAACAGTTTAAGTCAGAAAGCAAACAACAAAAGTGATCCAAAGAAACAGTCAAAATGATTAAATCAAAAATCAAAATAAGAGATCAGACTAAAGCCACTTCAGCTCTGATCTCCAACCTCTCCCCTTTGTTTTTCATTGCAGACAGCTAGATTTACTCCAGTTTGGGTTTTTTTTTAGCCTGCTGCCTGGGAGGCTTGCGATACTTAGTTGCTTTTGTCTGAGTCAGCGTGGGGGTGGGGCTTTGTCTCCAGTTTAGCGACATTACCTTAGGAACCGAGGTGGGGGTTGCTGGTATGTGGGCGGGGCAATGCAAATCTCTACTTGGAGGATGGCCGAGGTGGCGGTTTCACTTTTGCAGATCATTTCTCTTCACTTGTCTGGGTCCCCAAGCTTGGGGTCATGCACTGAGTGCCTCAGCCAAGGTGGGCCCAGAGCTCCAGGGCTCCAAAGCTCCAAAGGGCAGGTGGTGAGTGGCGAGAGTGACCCTGGGTCCCCCACAGGGTACTTCAGCCAGGAATGGGACCAGTGTCTCTGAGGGGTGGGCACCCAGAGCCTCCCTGAGTGACTGGCGGCTTGGTGCTGGGTGCTGGGAGAGACGATGTAGCCAGGGAGGGAGCCGAGACCCAATACTCCCACACTGGCGGGAGTCGCGTGTGATGGAACAGCAGCAGCCAGGGGCTGCAATATCCGGCCCTGCATGGGACCAAAGATCCCCGTGCCTCGGACCAGTGCGGCTGGCAGTGGGGAGGGGGATAGGGGAAGAAAAGTAAGAGTCTTTTTGGAAACTCACATTTGGAGAATCTCACAAGTCCACCTATGCCATCGCCATCCTCAGAAGGTGATTCTTATCATGTCCTTCATGCATTCTTTCTCCCTCAAGGGCTCTGTTGTTAGGTTAGATCTGCACCTGGCAGTTTCTGGTATTGAATAATCCTGAAACATGTTCAGCTCAGTGTGGGATTTATTCCACACCTTTGCCCCACGGGTGTTTCCAGGGTCCTCCCACCCACCAAATGTCAGGGCTCAGATAGGGTGAGGAAAAATGGATGGAGCAAGGGGTGCAGGATCGCCAGGGCTGGCATGCCGGAGGTGCCATGCTGGGAACCCAGAGATCCGAGTAAATGCATAGAATTGTGACACACAAAAAGTTTAAGATAGAAAAGTTTATTTAAAAGTAGTTTAGAGAGAGAAAGAGAAGGAAGAAAGATTCACTTCCCCAAGGTGGGGGAGGTGGACTAAAGCCAGGAAGCATGGTGACAGCCATGGGTCAAAGAACACATAGCCACACCAGACTCTAGCAAGGCAATGGCCATTGGTTGCTTGTGGTTGAGTCCTTTTAACCATTCTCCATGATGGGAGAAGATCATTAGGTGATTGGTCGGTGGTCTGCTTCCACATCACCAAAGAGGCAGACATGTACAGGTACTGATGATGTCAGGTGATAGTAGGCAGATGTCTGGGTTAGTCACATGATTGCTGCTGGGGCTTATCTGTGTCATGTAGTTCACAGAGGGCTGATTAGGTTAACCCTAGGTTGGGGGAGGATTCATTCAAGAGACTTGTTAGACATTTGCAATTCACAAGCTCAGACATTTGCAACTCAGGAATTCCTTGACTAAAGGTGGGGTGGTTATTACTTTTATGACTTTGGTCAGCCGCAGGGTGATCTTTCATCTTCGGTCTGGACAAGGAACCTAAAACTCTACTAGAGATTATTATGCTAAACCATGATTGGTTAGGCTGTCCTGATTTTGCATCTGAAGAAGATTTGCTGAGAGGGTTGGGATAGGCTGCTGCTTGTTTTGTAGTAGAATGTCTGAATGCTTTCTAATGGTTACGCTGAAGCAAAAAGACTAAAGAATAAGCTAAGTTTCATCTAGGTTTCTATAGGTACCTTTCACCAACCAGTGATGGATGAGGGCATCAGCTCTGAGTCGACTAGGAGAGCAGAGAGGAAATGGTGTCTCAAGGAAGAGGTGGCGCTGGTCATGGAGGTTGTGGTGCTCTCCAAGTGAGTGAGTACAAGAGGTCCGATGCAGGCCTGACTGCAAGATTGCTCCCTCATGCAATGCCTAGCACACAGAGGGACTCACCTGCATTGTTATTTTTGCTGTTATTTGAGTCAGGGTCTCTCTCTGTTGCCCAGACTGGACTACAGTTGCATGATCATGGCTCATTGCAGGCTTGACCTCCTGAATTTGAGGATCCTAACCCCTCAGCTTTGGAGTACCTGGGACTACAGGCATACACAACTATACCTGGCTAATTCATTGATTTTTTTTTTGAAGAGACAGGTCTCACTATATTACCCAGGCTTGTCTCCAACTCCTGGGCTCAAGCCATCCTCCTATCTTGACCTACCAAAGTGCTGGAATTACAGGAATTAGCAACATGCTTGGCCTTGATTATTATGTTTTTAGGGGTTCTGGGTGTAGCCTTATTGACCATGAGTGTCCATCTGCAGAAGCCAGGTGGCTCCCTCCTTAACTTTCTTTATGAACTTTTGTCACCTGGCTTGAGGTGTCTATTCAGGCCCAGCCCAACTATGGCCAGTAAACTGAAGTGTCCTGAAGGCCTTTAGGGCTGATGCAGTGTCTTTATTTTTTAAAGGATGAAGACACAAATTACACTTCAGTATCAAAATGGAAATGAGGCTGGGCTTCATGGCTCAGCCTGTAATCCCAGCCCTTTGGAGGTGAGGAAAGTGGATTGCTTGAGCCCATGAGTTCCAGACCAGCCTGGGCAACTAGGCGAGACCTCATCTGTACAATAAATTTTAAAAAATAACCTGGTGTGGTAGTACATGTAGCTTTATCTACTTGGAAGGCTGAGGTGGAAGGATTGCTGGAACCTGGCAGGTTAATGCTGAGGTGGCCTGGGCAACAGAGTAAGACTCCCCCTCACAAAAAAAGGAAATGAATGTTAATACAGAAAATGAAGATGGTAGCTTCCTGCCCATTTATTGCTCAAAGGGATATCTCTATTTGATGAAATCAGCATGTTACACTTTAAGAGATGACATGTTGCAGCTTGTTTGCCACATTTTAAAAACAAAATTTAAAATGAAATGGGGCTGGGTGTGGTGGCTCATGGCTGCAATCCCATCACTTTGTGAAGCCAAGGTGGGAGGATTGCTTGATGCTGGAAATTTGAAACTAACCTGGGAAACATTCTGAGATCCCATCTCTGTTTATTTAAAAAAAAGGAGCCAGATGTGGTGGATCATGCCTGTAATCCCAGCACTTTGGGAGGCCAAAATGAGAGTATTGCCTGAGACTAGGAGTTTGAGACCAGCCTGCGTAAATTAGTGAGGCCTCATCTGTACATTAAATAAAAAAAAATTAGCTGGGCTCGGTGGCTCAGCCTGTAATCCCGCACTTTTGGGAGGCTGGGGTGGGTGGATTGCCTTAGCCCACGGGTTGGAAATCCACCTGGGCAACTTGGCAAGACCTCTTCTCTACAATAAATCAAAAATCAACTGCTTGTGGCAGCATGTGCCTGTAGTTCCATCTACTTGGAAGGCGGAGGCAGAAGGATCACCAGAGCCCAGCAGGTCAAGGCTGCGGTGGCTGAGAGCGGCCATTGCACTCCAGTCTGGGTGAAAGAGTGAGACTCCAACTCAAAAAAAAGAAGCACGCGCTAATCAAGTTTTTAAAAGATGACATGTCCCATTAAACAAACCATAATAACTCAACCAGCTTTTTAGCAGATTCAAGATGACATACACACACACAAACACAAATAAGAGAATGAAGGGCATGGGAAACATCTGCTTCATCCTCCTCTAGCTGTACTCCTCACAAAAATTGGCAGGTTGGTACAACTCCCAACACAGCAGACTAACTTGATGCAGAACCCTCCTGCCGTCTGTCTCCTTTACATGCAATCACACAATGCATTCTTCAACACTCTGCCCGAATCCTAGAAGTCTACAGGTTCATCTTCAGAAAGTGTTATCTTCCACTGCCTTTCTGTGCTTTACTTTGGACTGGAGATTACTTGCAGACTCTGGGAGGCGATCAAGCTTCCTTTCTGCCATAAGTTGGCAGGTCTATGCAAAGGCCCTAATTCCTACCCTTTTCGTCGGGTGGTCTCTTTGTCCTTTCTGTTTGGTGGTTGTCCTCATGCCATTTCCTCACCTCTTGGGTCACTGTTGTACTTTTGTGTTCTGAGCCTCACTGGGCTGGGAGGGGCCTCCCTCCTATGGATCAAAAGGTCCATTGTGCACCAGGTGAGATTGCCTCTCCCGTCACTCTAGAGGTCATACCCCAATGACAAAGGAGGTGGAACACCCCGTCTCTGAACTCTCCCATTCCCAGCCAGTGTACCAAGATGTAGCAAAAAAGCCGAGAGGCCATGACACCAAGGCTGTTTTAGGAAGTAGCAGATTTATTTGTGCCAGCATGACTCAGTGGGTTAATGCTCCCAGGTCGAACACCTGGGGAGAGAGGAGAGGGGTCTTATACCTTAGTTTCTGTAAGGGAGGGGATCATGTTGAGTGATTACACATTTTCTTTGGAATTCACCAGGTTGTACTCAGCAAAATCAGATTTTCAAAGAACAAATGGTCTTCAGGAATTGCAGAGCAAGCAGGGGTTGTAAACTGATGACTTAAAAAAGAGAGGATTAGGGTAAGTTTGTGAATTGGTCACTCTTTTACATTTCCAGAAATGCCATCAGTCTTTGGCTATTTGGCTTCTTCAAGCAAAACAATTTTGGCGGGTTTTCAGAGCTTGCTGATTGATTTTCAAAAGGAACACTTTTATCTCTTGTCAGCCTCCTCTCTGCCACAACTCAGCTTTAAAAAACAAGAAAAAGAAACTACTTGGTGGGACACTAGTCATGATGAAATCTCTCAGTGCCCGATCAGATTTAGCACTAAGAATCTGATTCAAACCTAACACCACAGGAGCCCTAACCTGTGTAAATACGAGGAGGGATCCCTCAAAACCCGCATTTATTTGTTAAAAAGTGTGTCTTGAAGATGGCGACGGCATAGGTGAACTGGTGAGATTCTCTGAACGTGAGTTCTCAAAAAGGCTATTACTTCTCTTCCCCCATCCCCCAGCCCATCACCAACTGTGCTGGTGCCAGGCCCGGGAACTTTGGTCCCATGCAGGGCCAGATATTGTGGCCCCCTACTGCTGCTGTTCTACTACGTGTGTGGGAGTCTCCAGTCCCAGGCCCCTCCAGCTCCCTCCCTGGCTGCATTGTCTCCAGCCCGGCACCCAGCACCAAGCTGCTGGTCACACAGGGAGGCTCTGGATGCCTGCCCCTCAGAGACACCGGTCCCATTCCTGGCTGAAGTACCCTGTGGGGGTCTCAGTGCCACTCTCGCCGCTCACCGCCTGCCCTTTGGAACTTTGGAGCTCTGGAACTCCGGATCCACCCTGGCTGAGGCACTCAGTGTGAGACCCCAAGTCGGGGGACCCAGACAAGTGGTGAAAAACAGATCTACTTAAACTACCTTGCTATTCTCCAGGCAGAGACTTCCATTGATCTGCCCACCTATCAACAAACTTTACCTCATTTCCTAAGGCCAGATATTGCAGCCCCCTGCTGCTGCTATTCCACTGCATGCGTGGGAGTTTTGGGTCCCAGCCCCCTCTGGCTCCCTCTCCTGCTGCATTGTCTCCAGCCCGGCACCCGGGACCAAGCCGCCGGTCACACAGGGAGACTCTGGGCGCCTGCCCCTCAGACACACCGGTCCCATTCCAGGCTGAAGTACCCTGTGGGGGCCCAGCGCCACTCTCACCACCCACCGCCTGCCCTTTGGAACTTTGGAACTCTGGAACTCCGGGCCCACCCTGGCTAAGGCACTCAGTGTGAGACCCCAAGTTGGGGGACCCAGACAAGTGGTGAAAAACAGATCTGCTTAAACTACCTTGCTATTCTCCAGTCAGAGACTTCCATTGCCCCACCCACCTATCAACAAACTTTACCTCAGTTCCTAAGGCAACAGCGTGAAACAGGAGACAAAGCCCCACCCCTACGCTGCAATGAAAAACAAAAGGGAGAGGCCGGAATCGGAGATCAGAGAAGTGACTAGTCTGATCGCTTATTTTGACTTACGATTTTATCATTGAAACTGTTGGTTTAGATCATGTTTGGTGTTTACCTTCTGACTTACACTGTTTCTTGATTTTATTGGCCTGTCTCTGTGTAGCTATCAGTACTCTTAGGGAATCTTTCTTACCTGTCTTTCTTCACTTCTTCCCGGCCCTGTGTCTCTTTCTGACCTGATAGTTGGTATGTATATCTGTTTTCCCTCTCACACTTCTCTCTTTTGCTTATTTTGACTTATGATTTTATCATTGTAACTGTTGGTTTAGATCACGTCTATTGTTTACCTTCTGACTTACATTGTTTCTCAATTTTATTGGCCTGTCTCTGTGTAGCTATCAGTACTCTTTAGGGAATCTTTCTTACGTGTCTTTCTTCACCTCTTCCCAGCCCTGTGTCTCTTTCTCACCTGATAGTTGGTATGTATATCTCTTTTCCCTCTCGCACTTCTCTCTTTCTAACTCCCTATTGACCCTCCCTTCCTCCATTATTTTCCTCTTTTATATGCCCCCTTTTAAAATATAGGGACAAAGACTACATACTGCTGAATAGACAGACTGTAAAGCAGAGGGAAAAGTGAACAAAGCCAGAAGACCCTCATAAGGAAGAACAGGACATTGCAGAAGAGAAATAAAAGCAACCCCACCTTCCCTCAAAAACAGAATTGAATAAGGGGAGGGAAAGGGGGAGAGGGAGAAAAATCTACAGAAATGAAGAAAAACCAAAAGAAGAATATGGGTCTCTCCCAGACCCCTGGGAGAGCAGACACTGAGAAAACTGACTTTGGAATGCAAACAATGAAAAGCCTCCAGAATGAAGGGTCTCAGACTGCAAATGTAGATATCAAGACAATAATGGAGAGATTAAAAAGAATTGAGGAGACACAAGAAGAAACTAGGAAGGAGTTGATATCTGAGATAACAGTAATAAAGAATACTGTGAATGAAATAAATAACAAACTGATAAGCATGGAAAGCAGAATTACCCAAGCAGAAGAAGATCTCAGAGCTTGAGGACCAAAATATAGAAATAACCCAAACTCTTAAAAACACAGAAAATAAGCTAAAAAAGACAGAACAAAACCTTCAAGAGATGAGTGACTACCTCAAGAGGCCTAACCTAAGAATAATCGGACTCCCTGAGGCAGAAAGAGAAACAGAGACCACATTGGAACAAACTTTCCACGAGATCATTCAAGAAAATTTCCCTTATCTAATCAGTGATACAAAAATTCAAACACAAGAGATTCAGAGAACCCCCGCAAGACAACAAATGAGAAGACCAACTCCTAGACACATAATAATTCGCCTAAATAAAGTAGGCACAAAAGAAAAAATCCTAAAGGCAGCAAGAGAAAAAGGCCAGATCACCCACCATGGAAGACCAATCAGAATAGCAGCAGATTTATCTGCAGAAACCCTGCAGGCTAGGAGAGCTTGGAGCCCTATCTTCAAAGTCCTAAAGGATAAACAATTTCAACCAAGAATAACCTACCCAGCCAAGCTAAGCTTCATCAGTGAGGGAGAATTAAAATCTTTCCCAGATATCCAATCCCTAAGAACTTATGCAGCCACAAAACCATCTCTACATGAAACACTTAAGAAAGTACTAAACACAGAAGAAAAGGAAAAAAGAACAACGTTCTTCACAAGAGTACAGGGAAAAGAATAAAATATACACGAACCAACCCCAAAAGCAAAAGAAAGACAAAAAAAAAAGAAAAAGAAAAAACCAAGTGGAAGAACAATAACTCAATAAGAACTCCATGATAGGGATGACTCTCACATTTCAATAATTAGTCTGATGTGAATGGACTAAACGCACCACTGAAAGACATAGAATGACAAAATGGAGAAAATATCACCAGGCAACAATATACTGCCTTCAAGAGACCCATCTCACTAGAAAGGACATACACAGATTCAAAGTAAGAGGATGGGAAACAAATTTTCAGGCGAATGGAACACAAAAGCAAGGAGGAGTCGCGATCCTAATTTCAGACAAAATACCATTTAAGCTATCAAAAATTAAAA
>NW_007259254.1:43988-59870 GCF_000164805.1 Carlito syrichta
CTAGAAAGATCATCAGGACAAAAAATCAGCAAGGAGATCTGGAACCTCAATGAGACTCTGGATCAAATGGACTTAATTGATACCTACAGAACACTCCATCCAAAGACCACAGAATACACATTCTACTCATCACCACATGGAACATATTCTAAGATCGACCACATAATTGGACACAAATCAAGCATGAGCAAATTTAAAAGGACTTAAATTCTACCATGCACCTTCTCAGACCACAGTGGAATAAAAATAAACATAGACACAAATAAGGTCCCCCCAAACCCACAAAGACAAGGGCACTAAACAACATGATGCTAAACAACTCCTGGGTCAATGATGAAATCAAAACAGAGATCAAAAGATACCTGGAAACAAATGAAAATGAAGAACCATCGTACCAAAATCTCTGGGACGCCTTAAAAGCTGTAATAAGAGGGGAATTTATATCCCTACAAACACACATGAGGAAAATGGAAGGAACAGAAATTCACAACCTAACAAGCCACTTAAAGAAGCTGGAAAAGCAAGACCACAAAAACCCTAATTTCAGCAGAAGAATCCAGATCACCAAAATAAAAGCCCAAATTCAGGACACAGAGGACAAAAAGATAATAGAAAAAATCAATGAAACAAAAAGCTGGTTCTTCGAAAGAATAAACAAGATTGATGGTCCCCTAGCTAGACTGACCAAGAAAAAATGAGAAAAAAACCAAATAAGCACAATCAGAAACACAAATGATGAAGTCACATCAGACCCTGAAGAAATACAAAAGATCATTAGAGACTACTATGTACACTTGTATGGAAACAAACTTGAAAACCTTAAGGAAATGGAGGACTTTCTGACATCACACAGCCTACCTAAGTTGGAACAAGAAAAAATTGAGACCCTAAATAGACCAATAACTATCAAGGAAATCGACTACATAATAAGAAAACTTCCTGCAAAAAAAAGCCCTGGTCCAGATGTGCTTTCCAGCAGAATTCTACAAGACATTTAAGGAGGAACTGATACCAATCCTATTGAAGGTATTCCAGGTAATTGAAAAAGATGGAACGCTCCCCAAATCATTTTACGAAGCCAACATCACATTGATACCCCAGCCAGGTAAAGTTCCAACAAAGAAAGAGAACTACAGGCCAATATCTTTGATGAACATAGATGCTAAAATTCTCAACAAGATCCTAGCAAACCGGATTCAGCAATACATCTCAAAAATCATCCACCATGACCAAGTAGGCTTCATTCCTGGGATGCAAGGCTGGTTCAACATTCGTAAAACCATAAATGTTATTAAATACATCAACGGATGTCAAAACAAAAACCACATGATTATATCATTAGATGCAGAAATAACTTTTGATAAAATCCAGCACCCCTTCTTGATAAAAACCCTTGAACAACTAGGCATGCGGGGAACATACCTCAAAATAGTAAAAGCCATCTATGAGAAACCCACAGAGAGCATACTCCTAAATGAACAAAAATTAGAAACATTTCCCCTGAAAACTGGGACAAGACAAGGATGCCCACTCTCACCCCTTCTGTTCAACATAGTATTGGAAGTCCTGGCTCAAGCAATCAGAGAAGAGGAGGCAATCAGAGGTATTCAAATAGGAAAAGAGGAAGTCAAGTTATCTCTCTTTGCAGATGATATGATGGTGTACCTTGAAAACCCAAGAGAATCTGTCAAAAACCTCCTTACATTGATAAAGGCCTTTGGCAAAGTCTCAGGATACAAAATAAATGTACAAAAGACAATCGCATTTCTCTACACCAATAATAAACAAACAGAAACCCAAATAAAAAACACAGTTCCATTCACAATAGCCACAAAAAAAATGAAATACCTTGGCATCTTCCTAACCAGAGACGTGAAAGACCTTGACAATGAAAACTACAAAACACTGCTCAAAGAAATCAAAGTTGACACAAACAAGTGGAAAAATATCCCATGCTTATGGATCAAAAGAATCAACATTGTGAAGATGTCCATCTTACCTAAGGCAATCTACAAATTCAATGCAATACCCATCAAATTACCAGCAACATTCTTCTCAGACCTAGAAAAAACAACACAGAAATTCATATGGAAACACAAACGTCCAAGAATAGCCAGAACAATCCTCAGCAAAAACAACGAAGCAGGTGGTATCACATTACCAGACTTCAAACTTTACTATAAAGCTACAATCATCAAAACAGCTTGGTATTGGTACAGGAACAGACATATAGATCAATGGAATAGAATTGAGATTCCAGAAGCAAAACCTCAATTTCTCAACCAACTCATCTTTGACAAAGCCTCCACCACCTACCACTGGGGAGAGGAGAACCTATTCAGGAAATGGTGCTGGGAAAACTGGCTGACCACATGCAGAAGACTGAAACAGGACCCCTATCTATCCCCATGCACAAAGGTTAATTCCAAATCGATCAGAGACCTAAATGTAAAACCTCAAACCATAAGAACCTTAGAAAATGAAGGAAATACCCTCATGGAAATCAGAACTGGCATCCAATTCCTCCACAAAACCCGAAACCCACAGGACTTAAGAGAGAAGATAGACAAATGGGACCTTATTAAACTGACAAGCTTCTGCAAAGCCAAAGAAACCATCAAGAGAGCAGGGAGACAGCCTACAGACTGGAAAAAAATATTTGCCAACTCCAGTTCTGACAAAGCTTAACATCCTGGATCTACAAGGAACTCAAACGTGCTGAAAAGAAAAAAACAAACAACCCCATTATAAAATGGGCAAAAGACATGAACAGACACTTCACAAACGAAGACATCCGAGCAGCCAACAAACACATGAAGAAATGCTCAACCTCACTAATCATCAGGGAGATGCAAATCAAAACCACACTGAGATACCACCTAACTCCAGTCAGAATGGCAATTATCAACAAGTCAAAAAATAACAGCTGCTGGAGAGGGTGTGGTGAAAAGGGAACACTTCTACACTGTTGGTGGGAGTGTAAACTATTGCAACCTCTGTGGATAACAGTGTGGCAATTCCTAAAAGCTCTAAATACCAACCTCCCATATGACCCTGGCAATCCCCCTACTGGGAATATATCCTGAAGAACACAAATCACTCTATAAAAAAGATACCTGCACACACATGTTTATCGCAGTGTTGTTCACAATAGCAAGAACCTGGAAACAACCATGCTGCCCATCAAAAGAGGACTGGATTAAAAAAATGTGGTACATATACACGATGGAATACTATGCAGCCATAAAAAAGAACAAAATCATGAATTTCGCAGCAACCTGGATGGAACTAAAGTCTATAATACTGAGTGACCTCTCACAGAAACAAAGATCCGAGTATCATATGTTCTCACTCATATAATGAACCTTAAACATCCAATGCAATACTATACGAAAATGACTGACAGTACTGGGAAACTATGGTGGGGGGAGGGAGATGGGATTAACAGTAGCAAATATCTGTCTGGGAATGGGGAAACACCCCATATCAACAGGGTGCCTGAATGAAATGCAATTGTATACCTAACCCTTAACTGTACCCCACAACTTCATAATAAAAAATAAATAAATAATTAAAAAAGTGTCTTTACTTTTACATGATTAAACTTCAGTATTTCACGTACTCTCCGTTTGATGGTTTTTATCTGCTCTAAACAGTTTTTGAACTCATCAATTTTGATGCTTTTTAGTGCTTCTGTTTTTTCTTTCACCTTTTGTGGACTTTTTTTCATCTCAGGAAATAAAATTGAAAATTGCTCGGGACAATATAGGACCAACAGGGAGAGTGGGACACAGGGGTCACTGCTATTTTTGGTCAAGAACTGCTGAACACTCAGCACAGTGTGGACAGGTGTGCTCGTAAATCACCCATCATGAAATGGACTAACATGTTTAAAGAATCTGCACAAAATAATCACTGAAGATTAATGCAGGCTCTCACAACAACAAGGTAGTAGTCATGTCTACCTGTCTTTTACACTGATGCTAATGGGTTTCTAGAACACTATGTGGCAGGGTAAGCCTACACTACAATGGACCCACCATCCAAAAGATAATTCCAGCTTTTTGGGGATGCCCACTGATTGCCTTTCTAACTCATGATCCCTGCCCAAAACTTCAAACTGGGGAGAGCACATCACAGGGACTATGACCTCTCCACCCACCCTTTTCCATCTTGGCTCTCCTTCCCCACCTCAGAAACATTTCCCTGCTATGGAGTGATTTTGTCTGCCTTTCCAGAATAGTTGTGGTTTGCAGCAATGAATGGGTGGAGTGATTGTGTTTCCCTCACCTTTCTCCTGGTACACACACCTGAGTAAGTCATTGTTCCTTAAATGCCTTTGTTCTGACAAAGAGATTGATTTTTTTCTAAACTTCTCACTGAATAAATTAACAGGGCAAAAGGAATGAGTCTGTGCAAACCCATTGAAGGGACAGGCAGAGAGCGGGAAATGCATTTTTCCTTACTCTTCTTCCTTAATCTTAATACAATGATGAGAAAGTATAAGCGATGCTTTTGGAGAAATGAACACTTTAAGTAAAATTAACGTTGCCAGCTTTATCTTTTCAGAAACAGACTTCCAGGTATCAGAGCTATCTCATAGGGGCAATCAAGCTTTCCTAGAGTAAAGGGAATTTATAAGGCCTAGGACATCATGCATTGGGCAAAGACTGTAAAAGTCATAAAACTTGTAATTTCAGAAGTTGTGACCACCCAGTGAGGGAGCAGGTGGGGATTCGATCATCCAGTAAATTGGACACTACCTACAGGGAAGGCAAGGATCCCACTATCTACAGGGAAGCTACCCTCTGGGGATGCCTAGGAGATAAGGGGAAGTGCACCCTCCACTAGCTACAAGGAATTTCCATCGGGAGGGTGCTGGAGAATTGGTATCCTTGTCTTCTCCTTCTCCAGGGGCTATGATAATGTTGGTGGACAGGTTCTCCAAGAAGCCATAGGTGGTTGATATGGAAGTCACAGTAGTCATGTCTACCTGTTTGCAGCATCTCCAAGGAAAGGATTTAAGGCAGGGCTTTGAGCAGCTAAGATGCCACCCTCACCTACAGTGCAGGCACACTCCCTGTCTGTGGAGGGTGAAGCTTTCTTAAATAAATCTTATCTTCTGTCACCTCTGTGTGTTGCAATTCTTTGCATTTACTCAATCTTTGAATTCCCAGCATGGCACCTCTGGCTTGCCCGCTCTGGTGGTGCTGTGCCTCCCTGCACCTCTCCCCTCTCCTCTCTCTATCCATCCACCATGACCCTGTGTGTACCCTAACACCCATCCTGATATTTTTGGAGATTCAGAATTTTTTCTTACCTAGCTCCTAAATTGATGTGTCTTTCTGACTGAGTTGTATAAAGACATTTCTCAGTGAAAATGCTTTGTGTCTCTTGCATACAACCCTTCTGGCCAAGTGTAGGGAATGGGTGAAAAACAATTTGGGGACACACTGATTTTGTAACAATGGAAGGGGGGTGGGGGAAACACCAGCCACCTGCCAGGAAAGAAGGAGGAGCAGAGAGGACATTAAAAATCTGTGGTTTTCTGAATGCCTCCTTCTTCCAGGAGAACTCTTCCTGCTGTCTTTCTAAACTACCACCAGCACCATGAGTTCCAACTAACCACTGAGCCTGAGAGCACTGACAGAGACAGTGGGGGATGGCCCCATATCCTGCACTTTCTGGAAAAGAACACTTCCAGACACTGTCAAACCTTCTAAAGTCAAGGATGGAACTGAATTATGCATACTTGGCTGGGAGCCCGAGGGCAGAGGTCTCACAGTGGGAGGAGATATTGAGGCCCTGTTGACCTGTAAAAGGAGGGACCCCAAGAACTTTGGAAGAGATTTTGCTTTGGCATAGCCATTTTGCCCTAGTGTTGCCATTTTGCTAAAACTTTGCCATTGACTCGCTTTGCTAAGCAGCTTGCACGGCTTCCACCTCCCTCTTACTTTGTAATCATTAAAAAGAAAAATGACTTTTCCCGAAACTGGTTCCCAGAAGCAGGTTCCCAGGGTTGGGCCTTAAACATCAGTGATAGGCAACCTTCTCTTGAGCCCTCTACCATTGGGGAGCTTTTCGGTCTTCTTAATAAATCCTGCTTTCTCACTAAAAAAAAAAAAATCAGTGATTACTCAAATCCCGTTAAGTGTATCCAGTCCTCCTAATAATCTTTCTTCCAGGCATTTGTATCAATACCTTGTTACCAGCTGCCCATGCCAATCAGCCCACCATATGAGGTCGTGAGATGCTGGTCTCTGGCAATGTCAAGATCCAAGACTTATGTGGCTCTTATCAGCATCAAAGAATGCTACCCTGGGCATCCTTTTGGTTCAGACCCCAAAGGTCCAAACCCCCTTTTTCCCAAGGACCCTTCTATATACCCACTTTTCAGCCCTTTGAGGCCACACTGGCCTGAGTGCCAGCCCCCTTTCCATCTGTGAAAGGTGAATAATAAAATTTCCTTGTTTCTACTTCCTTCTTTGTTGCACTCTTACGTTACACCCGCAGTACCGGTCCATCTTGCCTCAGTTTACCCTTTCAGTCTGGTTGCCCTACCAGGGCACATCCTGCTTGAGTGCCTTAATGTGGAAAACACAGTGTCTTCAGAGTGATCCCCTGGGCTCTCTGGGATGACACTTCTTGAGAGTTCATCCTGACTAGCAAGACACCTGAAAGCAGCAGCGGCCAGACTGGAGGAGGGGAAGAAGGAGGAGGCAAAGGAGAGAGTAGCCCTTGGAGGGGAAACAGTTGTCCAAAACCAGCAAAAGGGAATTTCCCAAAGTGTATCCTGTGGACCGAGCACCTGTTGTGGTGGTCTCCACACCACAGGGTTTATAGAAGATGATTCCAGGAATGGCCATAGCCGTCTGTAAGAGCCAATTTGCTGAAAATGCTGCTCAGTTGTCTGACAGGATGTTCAAGTTTATCCAAAGAGAGGCACCCTTGGACCATGAATGAGAGATCATGATGCAGCCTTAGGGCTCCTTTTTTTTGAGTCTCACTCCATCACCAAGACTGGAATGCAGTGGCACACTTATTGCCCTGGGCTCTGGCGATCCTTCCACCTCAGCCTTCCAAGTAGCTGAAACTACAGGCACTCAACACCACACCCAGCTGATTTTTTTTTTTGAGTTGGAGTCTCACTCTGTCACCCAGTCTGGAGTGCAGTGGCCGCTCCCGGCCACCACAGCCTCGACCTGCTGGGCTCCAGCGATCCTTCCGCCTCAGCCTTCCAAGAGTAGCTGGAATTACAGGCATGCGCTACCATGCACGGCTGATTTTTTGATTTATTGTAGAGATGAGGTCTCGCCTGCCCAGGCGGGTCTCAAACCCGTGGGCTCAGGCAATCCACTCACCTCAGCCTCCCAAAGGCGCGGGATTACAGGCTGAGCCACCGAGCCAGGCCACCTGATTTTTTGATTTATTGTAGAGACGAGGTCTTGCCAACTTTCCCAGACTGGTCTCAAATCCATGGGTTCAGGCAATTCACACTCCTCACCCTCCCAAAATGATGGGATGATGGGCTGAGCCAGTGAGCCCTGCTGGGGCTCTTTTTAATCTTGTGTGAGCCCTCTCCTTTGATCCTCCGAAGTGTATCTCCTTGATAACCTTTTTCTTTTTGTTTTGGGAATGTCTTGCTTTGATGCCCAGGCTAGAGTGAAGTGGCATGATCATGACTACCACAGCCGACACCTGCTTGGCTCAGGACATCCTTCAACCTCATCCTTCCAAGTAGCTGGGACTATAGGTGTGCACACAACCATGCCTGGCTAGTTTTTTTTTTTTAAGTTGCAGTCTCACTCTGTCACCCAGACTGGAGTGCAGGAGCCACTCCCAGCCACCACAGCCTCGACCTGCTGGGCTCTGGTGATCCTTTTGCCTCCACCATCCAAGTAGCTGGAACTACAGGTGCACGCTACCTTGCCCAGCTGATTTTTTGATTTATTGTAGAGATGAGGTCTTGCTTGCCCAGGCTGGTCTTGAACCTGTGGGCTCAGGCAATCCACTCACCTCAGCCTCCCAAGGTGCGGCATTACAGGCTGAGCCACTGAGCCCGGTTAGCCTGTCCTTTCAATGAGTTTACACAGACTCACTCCTTATGCCCCTGTTCATTTATCCAGTGAGAAGTTTAGAAAAAAAATCAATCTCTTTATCAGGACAGAGCTATTTAAGGAACGATGTCTTACTCAGGTGTGTGTACCAGGAGAATTGTGAGGGAAGCACAATCAGTCCACCCATTCATTGCTGCAAACCATAACTATTTTGGAAAGGCAGACGAAATCAGTCAATAGTAGAGAGATGGTCCTGAGGTGGGGGAGGGGGCCCAAGATGGAAAAGGGTGGGTGGAGAAGTCACAGTCCCTGTGATGTGCTCTCCCCCAGCTTGCAGTTTTGGGCAAGGATCACGAGTTAGGAAGGCAGTCAGTAGGGATCCTCAAAAAACTGGAATTATCTTTTGGATGGTCCATTGAAGTGCAGGCTTACCCTGCTAGGTAGTGTTCTAGGAATGCATTAGCATCAGTGCACCAGATATTGCTGTTGTTAGAGCCTGCTTTCACCTTCAGTGACTTTTTTGTGGAGATTCTTTAAACATGTTTGCCCATTTCATGGTGGGTGATTTATGAGCTTACCCGTCCACACCGCACTGAGTGTTCAACAGTTCTTGACCAAAAATAGCAATGACCCCTGTGTCTCACTCTTCTTATTGACCCTATCTTGTCCCGAGCAATTTTTAATTTTATTTCCCCAGATGAAAAATGTCCTCAAAAGGTGAAACAAAAATCAGTAGGAGCAGTAAAAGGCAAAAAAATTGACAAGTTCAAAAACTGTTTAGAGCAGAGGAAAAAACCATCAAACGGAGAGTACTTGAAGTACTGAAGTTTAAACATGTAAGAGGAAAGACACACTTTTAAACAAATAAATCTGGATTTTGTGGGTTCCCTCCTCATAATTACACAGGTTAGGGCCTATGGTGTTAGGTTTGAATCAGGTTCTTTGTGCTAAATCTGGTCAGGGACTGAGGCTTTCACCATGACGAGTTTCCCTCCAAATACTTTATTTTACTTGTTTTTTTTTTTTTTGAGGTGGAGCTGTGGAAGAGAAGGGGCTGATAACAGTTAAAAACATTCCTTTTGAAAATCAATCAGCAAGTTCTAAAAACCTGCCAGACTGGTGTTGCTTGAAGAGACCAAATAGCCAATGACTGCTGGCTTTCCTGGAAATGCAAAAGAGTGACCAATTCACAAACTTACCCTAATCCCCTCTTTTTGAAGTTATCAGTTTACAACACCTGCTTGCTCTGCAATTCCTGAAGAACATTTGTTCTTTGAAAATCTGATTTTGCTGAGTATACCCTAGTGAATTCCAAAGAAAATGTGTAATCGCTCAACATGACCCCCTCTCCCTTCCCTAAACTAAGGTATAAGAGCCCTCTCCTCTATCTCTGGGGTAATGCTCAGCCTGGGTGCATTAGGCTGCTGAGTTGCACGCACAAATAAATCTGCTACTTCCTAAAATAGCCTTGGTGTCATGGCCTCTCTGTGTTCCTGCTACATACTCTCACTCCATCACCGAGGCTGTGTTGCTGGGGCAGACTCATGACCATTCCAGCATCGACCTGCTGGGCTCAGGTGATCCTTCCATCTCTGCCTTCCAAGTAGCTGGAACTACAGGCATGCACTACCATGCCCAGCTAATTTTGTATCTATTGTAGAGATGAGGTCTCACCAAGTTGCCCAGGCTGGTCTTGAACTTGCACACTCAGGCAGTCCACTAGCCTCAGCCTCCCAAAGTGCTGGGATTACAGGCTGAGCCACAGGCACGGCCACCAAATACTTTCAAGTTCATAGTTTATCGAGAGGCTTTCCCACAACAACCCTACACATACATTTTTCATATACACAGGCAGTGATGAAAGAGGAAATGAACCAAGCCAATAGCTAGGGTTGAATGTTGAACGGGCCTGCTCAGGAAATGCTGACCTGTGGGGATGGGTAAGAGGCTTGAGGGGAGGGACAGTGCCAGGTGTGTCGGGCACAGGAGTGGGTTGGATCATCTTGCTACTATTCTCCGGTGAAGCTTCCAGAGTCCTCAGAGTTGTCTTTTTTTTTTTTGAGTTGGAGTCTCACTTGGTTGCCCAGACTGAAGTGCAGTGGCCGCTCCTGGCCGCCGCAGCCTTGCCTGCTGGGCTCCGGTGATTCTTCCACCTCAGCCTTCCGAGTAGCCGGAATTATAGGCATGCGCTACTACGCCCAGCTGATTTTTTGATTTATTGCAGAGATGAGGTCTCGCTGCCCGGGCGGGTCATGAACCCACGGGCTCAGGCAATTCACTTACTTCAGCCTCCCAAAGGTGCGGGATTACAGGCTGAGCCACCGAGCCCAGCTCTCAGAGTTGTCCTGGGCAGAGCCTCTGCAGGCATCTCACCAAGTTCAGGTTCTTTGTTTTGCTCTGCAGGAGTGTCCATGGTCATTGCTTCAGTTCCCCTTTGTCCTCACATTGTCATCAGGGGGTCCCTGGCCACTGAGGCATCTCACCCCCCAGTTTTTTATGCACTTATTTGTCAATTTGGGAGGGCAGCAATTTCACTGAGGGCCCAATCACTTCTCTTAAGTGACTCTTTTTTGAAACATTTTGAATCGCAAAACATTATTATATATCAGGACCCTCAGAGAGATATTTCAAATCTGTAATAATACAAGAGTCTGGGTTCTGTTAATTGCACTTATGCCTTATGATGTAATAAAAATATTTATATTTGGCCTTGTTTAGGAACATGGGTCCTAGAGCCCTTGGAATTTTTTGAGTGAAAAGATGTCTTTTGTTATTTAGAAAGAACCCATTTCAACCAAACCTGGTGTTATGCTAATGAGGTGACTCTTGGTTGGAAGAGACTTACATTGATTGATTCAACAAGGGGGCTAATCACTATTACTTAATCAATAGTGTCTGCATCATGAAACCTTCCTTAAAACCCCTAGTTGATGGGTTGGGAGAGCTTTGGGGCTGGTGAACGCATTGTGGTGCTGACAGAGTGGTCTGGCCCGAGGGGGCATAATGACAAAGGTTCTCTGCTTGCCGAAACTTAGGCTATTGAGCCCTCTCCTTGGCCCATCTGTGTATTTCCTTGGAAAATCCAGTTTTAGGAAAGACTGCTGCCATGTCCCACCCTCGATATTTGCTCAGGTTCCTTATTCTCCACCGTCCCCACATGGTGTGATTGCCCTGGTGTGTCTTTAACAAAAATCCTGTTAGGCCAGGTTAACCAGCCTCCCCCTTACCTCCATGTGTTCTCTCTTAGTACACTTCCATCCACTGACCCCACCCTGCTCCTCGGTTATAATTTCCCACTTGCTTGCCGGACACAGTGGCTCAAGTATGTATTCCCAGCACTTTGGGGGGCTGAAACGAGAGGATTTCCTGAGACAGCATGTTTGAGTCCAGCCTGGGCAACATGCTGAGACCTCATCTCTACAACAGATAAAAAATAATTAGCCAGGTGTGGTAGCACGTACATGTAGTTCTGGCTACATGGAAGACTGAGACAGAAGGTTCATCTGAGCCTAGCAGGTCAACACTGGGGTGGCTGTGAGCATGCCACTGCACTCCAGCCTGGGCAATGGAGTGAGACTCCAACTAAAAAAAAAACATTCCCACTTGTCCATGCTGTTTTGGAATGGAGTCCAATCTCACTCCCCACTGAAATCCCAATGCAGTCCCTGTACCCATCACCATGGTCCGGAATAAATCTTTGTTATCATGTTTTAACAAGTACTGTACCATGCAATAACATTTTCTTTAATGGTGGGAGCTCTGCACAGTCACCCCTTTCCTGTCCCCCAACAACACCATCCATTATTCATGTTTTCCATTTGTAGCTTTCACAATAAATTGATAATCATATGTAAAGCATTTTCCTTAGCTCTATGGGCCATGGTTTTATGGTCCTGTGGCAGAAAGGGACTGATAATAGTTAAAAGTATTCCTTTTGAAAAGTCAGTCGACAAGCTCCAAAAACATACCAGACATGTTTTGTTTAAGAAAACCAAACAGCCAAGGATGGTTTTCTTAGAGATGCAAAATAGTAACCAATTCATCCTTGGTGAAGTCATCGGTTTACAATCTTGCTATGCATATACCGGAGGCCATTTGTTCTTTAAGAAATCTGATTTTCCTGAGTACAACTTTGTGAATTCCAAAGAAAATGTATGATCACTCAACCCAACCTCCCTCCATTATTGAAACTAAGGTATAAGACCTCTCCACTAGTAATCTCCAGTCTGAAGGAAAGGACTGAAATGCAGTGGAAGGTAATACTGTCTGAAAATGAACCTGTAGACTCCTAGCATAAGGGCAGAGGGTTGAAGAGTGAGTTTTGATTGCATGTAAATGAGATGAACAGCAGGAGGTTTCTGTATAAAGTTAATCTAGTTTGAGAGTTTCTACCAACCTGCCAACTGCTAACAGGTGTCTGAAATATCTTTGTGGCAGAAAAGGGGCTGATAGCAGTTTAAAGTTTTCCTTTTGAACAACAATCTGAAAACTCACCAGACTGGTTTTGCTTGAGAAAAACAAATAGCCAAAGACTGATGGCTTTCCTGGAAATGCAAAAGAGTGACCAATTCACAAACTTACACAAATCCTCCCTTTTTGAAGTTATCAGTTTACAACCCCTGTTTGCTATGAATTTCCTGAAGACTCTCTGTTCTTTGAAAAATCTGATTTTGCTGAGTATAATCTTGTAAATTCCAAAGAAAATGTATAATCACTCAATACGACCCCCTCCCTTACCTAAACTAAGGAATAAGAATATTCTCCTCTCCTGCTGGGGTCCTCTGCCTGGGAGAATTAGCCTGCTGAGTCACACCGGCGCAAATACATCTGCTACTTCCTAAAACAGCCTTGGTGTCACAGCCTCCCTGTGTTCTCGCTACATACTTGGTGCACTGGCCAGGAATGGGAGAGTTTGGAGAAGGTGTGTTCCATGTTCTTTGTCATTGGGGTACAACCTCTAGGGCGACAGGAGAGACAATGTTGCCTGGCATGCAATGGACCTTTTGATCCATAGGATGGAGTCCCCACCCCCCAGCATACTGAGGATCAGACCATGAAAGCACAACATGGGACCCAACAGGTGAGGAATTGGCATGAGGATGATCACCTGATGGAAAGAACAGAAAGATCACCTGACAGAAAGGGTAGGAATAAGGGCCTTTACATAGACCTGCCAATGGATAGCAGAAGGGGAGTTTGATCACCTCCCGGATTCCACAAGTAATCTCCAGTCCAAAGGAAAGGATTGAAAGGCAGTGGAAGATAACACTGTCTGAAGATGGACCCATAGACTCCTAGGATGAGGGCAGAGGGTTGAAGAATGTGTTGTGTGATTGCATGTAAATGAGACAGATGGTGGGAGGGTTCCCACATAAAGTTAGTCTATGTTGGGGGTTGTACCAATTTGCTAATTGCTAAGAGGTGTCTGAAATATCTTTGTGAAGAGTACAGCTAGAGGAGGACAAAACAGATGTTTCCCATATCTTTCATTCTCTTGTTTGTGTGTGTCTGTTGTTTCGAATCTGCTAAATAGCTGGTTGGGTTATTATGCTGTTTAATGGAACACATCATATGTTAAAAACTTGATTAGTGCATGTTTCTTTATGTGATTTTATTTTTCCCTCTCTTTATTTGTGTACTGTTTCTCCCACCCACTTGACACTTTTAAAATTCCTGTATTTTATTTTCTAGGATGTGGGAGAGTTGCCTGCTGTGTATGTGAAATGTTACCGGTTTTCTTGAGTTCTTTCCCGGTACCACACCCTCTCCCTTCCTTAACCTTTGTTCTCCTTCATGACTTCTGAAGGAGTTCATTCTAATCCACCTGTAAAGAAACATAGAAATATCTCTTATATGCTACTGAGCCTTTTGCTAACTCAGTCCACAGTCATGCTAGCCTTGGAGAAAATAATTTGGTAAACTTTCTCTGGCAACTATGGGACTGAATAGGCTGTTCTTGTTTTTAAATGCTAGAAGCCGGGTTAGTTGAAAGTAAGTCTGTTTCTAAAGGTTTAGGCCTTGCCTAAGATTGTAATCAACTACTTGTCCCTGTAAAATTATTGGGAAGTCTCTTAGAGTCATGTAATGTATGCTAAGTCCTTACTTTAATTTGTAGTGGTAGATAACACTACTGCTTGCTCTTTTGGCTATGCCTGACTAGCACACCACTTACAAGTCTGGTAAAGTAGTCAGATTCAGTGGCTCAGCCTGTAATCCCAGCACTTGGGGAGGCTGAGGTGAGTGGATTGCCTAAGCCCACGTGTTCGAGACCCTCCTGGGCAACTTGGTGAGACCTCATCTCTACAATAAAATAAAAAATTAGCTGGGAGTGTTAGCACATGCCTGTAGTTCCAGCTACTCAAAGGCTGAGGCAGAAGGATCACCAGAGCCCAGCAGGTCGAGCCTGCAGTGGCCAGGAGCGGCCACTGCACTCCAGTCTGGGTGACAGAGTAAGACTCCAACTCAAAAAAAAAAAAGACTGGTAAAGTTTTAAATGCTGATGCTTTGCAAGCATTAATAAGGCATATGAATTTGCCATTCCCACCTGATTAAGTTACCTTGTAAGCTTAATACTTCACCTAAGGGACAGGTCAAATGCTAGGCACACTCTGTGGCACATAGAGTGAGACCCGATCATTCTCATTTAACTGTCCACATATTACAGCTAAGATTACTGTTTAGTTATTCATAAGGATTTTTGACATTTTGCCTGTTCATAATAAGACATATGTAGAAACAAATCATTTTACATCTACATGGTCTGTTCACTCTAAAAGGGTTTTATACCAGGCCATTTTGTAGGCATCATTGAAAAGTCATGGAGCAAAAAAATATATAAGCCTTTAGGGAGGGCTGAGAGCCCTCAGCTTGGCAGAAGCCAGTAGGGTCCCAGGGATACCTGGACTTGCTGTTTATGGCTTTATTTACTTATCTGTTTGTTTTAGAATTCTCCTTTGAGGAATAAATTGCAAATGTTCAAAACAAATTCTGGGTTCTCAAGAAATGTGACCAAAAATGTGTACTAATCTATAACCTCAGACACCCCTGTGGAGCAGATTTTTTAAAAAAATTATTTATTTATTTTTTATTATGAAGTTGTGGGGTACAGTTAAGGGTTAGGTATACACTTGTATTTCATTCAGGCACTCTGTTGATATGGGGTATTTCCTCGTTCCCAGACAGATATTTGCTACTGTTAATCCCATCTCCCTCCCCCCCATAGTTTCCCAGTACTGTCAGTCATTTTTGTATAGTATTTCATTGGATGTTTAAGGTCCATTATATGAGTGAGAACATGTGATACTCAGATCTTTGTTTCTGTGAGAGGTCACTCAGTATTATAGACTCTAGTTCCATCCAGGTTACTGTGAAATTCATGATTTTGTTCTTTTTTATGGCTGTGTAGTATTCCATCGTGTATATGTACCACATTTTTAAAATCCAGTCCTCTTTTGACGGGCAGCATGGTTGTTTCCAAGTTCTTGCTATTGTGAACAACACTGTGATAAACATGCGTGTGCAGGTATCTTTTTTATAGGGTGATTTGTGTTCTTCATGATATAGTCCCAGTAGGGGGATTGTGGGGTCATATGGGAGGTTGGTATTTAGAGCTTTTAGGAATCGCCACACTGCTTTCCACAGAGGTTGCACTAGTTTACACTCCCACCAACAGTGTAGAAGTGTTCCCTTTTCACCACACCCTCTCCAGCAGCTGTTATTTTTCGACTTGTTGATAATTGCCATTCTGATTGGGTTTAGGTGGTATCTCAGTGTGGTTTTGATTTGCATCTCCCTGATGATTAGTGAGGTTGAGCATTTCTTCATG
>NW_007259254.1:59890-60410 GCF_000164805.1 Carlito syrichta
TTGATGGTTTCTTTGGCTTTGCAGAAGCTTGTCAGTTTAATAAGGTCCCACTTGACTATCTTCTCTCTTATGAGTTGTGGGTTTTGGGTTTTATTCAGGAATTGGATGCCAGTTCTGATTTCCATGAGGGTATTTCCTTCATTTTCTAAGATTCTTATGGTTTGAGGTTTTACATTTAGGTCTCTGATCCATTTGGAATTAACCTTTGTGTATGGGGATAGATAGGGGTCCTGTTTCAGTCTTCTGTGTGTGGTCAGCCAGTTTTCCCAACATCATTTACTGAATAGGTTCTCCTCTCCCCGTGGTAGGTGGTGGAGGCTTTGTTGAAGATGAGTTGGTTAAGAAATTGAGGTTTTGCTTCTGGAATCTCAGTTCTATTCCATTGATCTGTATGCCTGTTCCTATACCAATACAAAGCTGTTTTGATGATTGTAGCTTTATAGTAAAGTTTGAAGTCTGGTATTGTGATACCACCTGCTTTGTTTTTTTTTGCTGAGGATTGTTCTGGCTATTCTTGGAC
>NW_007259254.1:61356-63313 GCF_000164805.1 Carlito syrichta
GATATTGGCCTGTAGTTCTCTTTCTTTGTTGGATCTTTACCTGGCTTGGGTATCAATGTGATGTTGGCTTCGTAAAATGATTTGGGGAGTGTTCCATCTTTTTCAATCGCCTGGAATACCTTCAGTAGGATTGGGGTCAGCTCCTCCTTAAATGTCTTGTCGAATTCTGCTGGAAAGTCATCTGGTCCAGGGCTTTTTTTGGTAGGAAGTTTTCTTATTACATAGTCGATTTCCTTGATTGTTATTAGTCTATTTAGGGTCTCAGTTTCTTCTCGTTCCAACTTAGGTAGGTTGTGTGATGTCAGAAAGTCCTCCATTTCCTTAAGGTTTTCAAGTTTGTTTCCATACAAGTGTACGTAGTAGTCTCTAGTGATCTTTTGTATTTCTTCAGGGTCAGATGTGACTTCAGCTTTTGTGTTTCTGATTGTGCTTATTTGGTTTTTTTCTCATTTTTTCTTGGTCAGTCTAGCTAGGGGACCATCGATCTTGTTTATTCTTTTTAAAAACCAGCTTTTTGTTTCATTGATTTTTTGTATTATCTCTTTGTCTTCTATGTCCTGGATTTAGGCTTTTATTTTGGTGATTTGGATTCTTCTCCTGAAATTAGGGTTTTTGTGGTCTTGCTTTTCCAGCTTCTTTAGGTGACTTTTTAGGTTGTTAGTTTGTGTTCCTTTCATTTTCCTCATGTGTGTTTGTAGGGATATAAATTCCCCTCATATTACAGCTTTTAAGGTGTCCCAGAGATTTTGGTAAGATGTTTCTTCATTTTCATTTGTTTCCAGGTATCTTTTGGTCTCTGTTTTGATTTCATCATTGACCCAGGAGTTGTTTAGCATCGTGCTGTTTAGTGTCCATGTCTTTGTGGGTTTTGGGGGGACCTTGTTGGTGTCAATATTTATTTTTATTCCACTGTGGTCCAAGAAGGTGCATGGTAGAATTTCAGTCCTTTTAAATTTGCTTATGCTTGATTTGTGTCCAATTATGTGGTTGATCTTAGAATATGTTCCATGTGGTGATGAGTAGAATGTGTATTCTGTGGTCTTTGGATGGAGTGTTCTGTAGGTATCAATTAAGTCCATTTGGTCCAGAGTCTCATTGAGGTTCCGGATCTCCTTGCTGATTTTTTGTCCTGATGATCTGTCTAGGGTTGTGAGTGGTTTATTAAAGTCCCCAGTTATGATGGTGTTAGAGTCAATGTCTTTCTTTAGTTTTCCTAGAAGTTGCTTTATGAATGTTGGCACACCTATGTTGGGTGCATATATGTTTAGGATAGATATTTATTGTTGATGGAGTGAACCTTTTGTCATTATAGTGACCCTCTGTATCTTTTTTAATTTTTGATAGCTTAAATGGTATTTTGTCTGAAATTAGGATTGTGACTCCTCCTTTTCTTTGTGTTCCATTCACCTGATAATTTGTTTCCCATCCTCTTACTTTGAGTCTGTGTATGTCCTTTCTAGTGAGATGGGTCTCTTGAAGGCAGTATATTGTTGCCTGGTGATATTTTATCCATTTTGTCATTCTTGTCTTTTCAGTGGTGCGTTTAGTCCATTCACATTCAGACTAATTATTGAAATGTGAGAGGTCGTCCCTATCATGGAGTTCTTATTGAGTTGTTGTTCTTCCACTTGGTTTTTTATTTTCTTTTTTTTTGTCTTTCTTTTGGTTTTGGGGTTGGTTCATGTATATTTTATTCTTTTCCCTGTACTCTTGTGAAGAACGTTGTTCTTTTTTCCTTTTCTTCTGTGTTTAGTACTTTCTTAAGTGTTTCATGTAGAGATGGTTTGGTGGCAGCATAAGTTCTCAGGGATTGGATATCTGGGAAAGATTTTAATTCTCCCTCACTGATGAAGCTTAGCTTGGCCAGGTAGGTTATTCTTGGTTGAAATTGTTTATCTTTTATGACTTTGAAGATAGGGCTCCAAGTTCTCCTAGCCTGCAGGGTTTCTGCAGATAA
>NW_007259254.1:63907-69587 GCF_000164805.1 Carlito syrichta
ATTCTTAGGTTAGGCCTCTTGAGGTAGTCACTCATCTCTTGAAGGTTTTTTTCTGTCTTTTTGAGCTTATTTTCTGTGTTTTTAAGAGCTTGGGTTATTTCTATATTTTGGTCCTCAAACTCTGAGATTCTTTCTTCTGCTTGGGTAATTCTGCTTTCCATGCTTATCAGTTTGTTATTTATTTCATTCACAGTTTTCTTTATTACTGTTATCTCAGATATCAGCTCCTTCCTAGTTTCTTCTTGTGTCTCCTCAATTCTTTTTAATCTCTCCATTATTGTCTTGATATCTACATTTGCAGTTTGAGACCCTTAATTCTCAGAGTTTTTCATTGTTTGCATTCCAAAGTCAGTTTTTCAGTGTCTGCTCTCCCAGGCATCTGGGAGAGACTCATACTCTTCTTTTGGTTTTTCTTCATTTCTGTAGATTTTTCTCCCTCTCCCCCTTTCCCTCCCCTTATTCAATTCTGTTTTTGAGGGAAGGTGGGGTTGCTTTTATTTCTCTTCTGCAATGTCCTGTTCTTCCTTATGAGGGTCTTCTGGCTTTCTCACTTTTCCCTCTGCTTTACAGTCTATCTATTCAGCAGTATGTAGTCTTGTTCCCTAGATTTAAAAAGGGGGGCATACAAAAGAGGAAAATAATGGAGGAAGGGGTGGGTCAATAGGGAGTTAGAAAGAGAGAAGTGCGAGAGGGAAAACAGATATACATACCAACTATCAGGTGAGAAAGAGACACAGGGCCGGGAAGAAGTGATGAAAGACACGTAAGAAAGATTCCCTAAAGAGTACTGATAGCTACACAGAGACAGGCCAATAAAATCGAGAAACAGTGTAAGTCAGAAGGTAAACAGCAAATGTAATCTAAACCAACAGTTACAATGATAAAATCATAAGTCAAAATAAGCGAAAAAGAGAAGTGCGAGAGGGAAAACAAATATACATACCAACTATCAGGTGAGAAAGAGACACAGGACCGGGAACAGGTGAAGAAAGACACGTAAGAAAGATTCCCTAAAGAGTACTGATAGCTACACAGAGACAGGCCAATAAAATCAAGAAACAGTGTAAGTCAGAAGGTAAACACCAAACGTGATCTAAACCAACAGTTTCAATGATAAAATCGTAAGTCAAAATAAGCGATCAGACTAGAGTCACTTCTCTGACCTCCGATTCCGGCCTCTCCCTTTTTTTTTTTCGTTGCAGTATAGGGGTGGGGCTTTGTCTCCTGTTTCGTGCTGTTGCTTTAGGAACTGAGGTAAAGTTTGTTGATAGGTGGGTGGGGCAATGGAAGTCTCTGCCTGGAGAATAGCAAGGTAGTTTAAGCAGATCCTTTTTTCTCTGCTTGTCTGGGTCCCCCGGCTTGGGGTCTCACACTGAGTGCCTCAGCCAGGGTGGGCCCAGAGTTCCAGAGCTCCAAAGCTCCAAAGGGCAGGCAGTGGGCGGCGAGAGTGGTTCTGGGCCCCCCACAGGGTGCCTCAGGCAGGAATGGGACCGGTGTCTCTGAGGGGCAGGTGCCCAGAGCCTCCCTGTGTGACCGGCGGCTTGGTGCCGGGTGCCGGGCTGGAGACAATGCAGCCGGGGAGAGAGCTGGAGGGGGCTGGGACCCAAAATTCCCACACACACCATGGAATAGCAGCAGCGGGGGGCTGCAATATCTGGCCTTAGGGAATGAGGTAAAGTTTGTTGATAGGTGGGCAGATCAATGGAAGTCTTGCCTAGAGAATGGCAAGGCAGTTTAAGAAGATCTGTTTTTTTCCACTTGTCAGGGTCCCCTGGCTTGGGGTCTCGTGCTGAGTGCCTCAGCCAGGGTGGGCCCAGAGTTTCAGAGCTCCAAAGTTCCAAAGAGCAGGCGGTGAGTGGCAAGAGTGGCACTGGGCCCCCCATAGGGTACTTCAGCCAGGAATGGGACTGGTGTTTCTGAGGGGTGGGTGCCCAGAGCCTCCCTGTGTGATTGGCGGCTTGGTGCCGGGTCCCAGTGTGACTGGCGGCTTGCAGCCGGGGAGGGAGCTGGAGGGGGCTGGGCCCGGAGACTCCCACACATGCAGTAGAACAGCAGCAGTAGGGGGCCACAATATCTGGCCCTGCGTGGGACTGAAGTTCCCGGGCCTGGCACCAGCACAGTTGGTGGTGGGCTGGGGGATGGAGAAAGAGAAGTAATAGCCTTTTTGGGAACTCACGTTCAGAGAATCTCACCAGTTCACCTATGCTGTCGCCATCTTGTCGAGAGTTTGGAGCAGATTTTATATAATTAAAGCAAATTAACATTATGTGGTTGAAAATTAAAAAAAAAATAAGTGCATTATTAATATCACATTTGAACTCAGTACAAGTTAGCAGATAATGAGATTTGTAAAAGAGTAAAACTTTCCTTTAATACCATCTGGCAATTAAATTCACTTTGCAGACCTAAAGAAAAATGGTCAAAAGTTCTTTATGCAAAGGCATTTAAAAAATTTATTTCAATACTCTGCAAAGAAGAATATATTCTATGGAATATCAGTTACCCAACTCCAGAGGCTTGACTCAGGACCTTGAATACCAAACTTCCAATTATAAAAAGCTTCTGAATTTCTTAGGAAGTGAGACATTAAGAAAGAAAAAGGAGAAGGACTCCAGGATGAGCACCAGCCAGAGGAAAGGTAAATAAACCTATTGGCAGTTGCCACTAATGGCAAAGCTCTGGCCACCCAAAAGTGGCCTGATAAGGATAAACTTGCTAAGGGGGATGGTATCAGCTGCTATGAATGTGGTCAAACTAGGCACATAAAGCACAATTGTTCTTAATGTCCTAAGCCCCCAAGACCTTGTCCAACATCCAGACTAAAAGACCACTAAAAGAAATGTATGGCCTCTCCCAAAGGTGGGGGGACACCTAGCTCAGTGATGGTGGCCGTTGACTGAAGGGAGGACATGGCTCGACCCAGTGCTCTGTCTGCCATCACCCCAGAAAATCCTAGGGTCTGTATGAATGTGGCTGGGTACCAAATTAATTTCTTGATTAATACTGAGGCTAAGTTTTTAGCCCTTGTGCTCATACTGAACCTCTTTCTCCTGATACCTGCTCCCTAGGGGGAATTAAAGGTGTTCCAAAAGTTAAATGTTTTGCCTAACAGTTACTAAAAGATGATTCAACTTATGACTGTAAAAGATTATCTATAAAAAGATAAAAAGGAAAACAAAAAGCAAAGGAAAAATATGAAAATGTTGTGGGTGTACAAATAAGGTTTTAGTAAGGACAAAAAGGATCATAAGGGAAAAAATATAGAACAAAAAATGGTTTAAGCATGCCAAAAATTGTATGTGGAAAGTTTATGAAAAAATATATATATATACACAAAAGAAATTCTGTAAACAATGTAGGCATAATAAAGTCTTTTCTGGATGCAAGTCTCCAAACATTTTCAGATTTCTCTTCAAATTTTATATAAAATTTACTTGAGTACCTGGTTCAAATTATAGTCTAAAACAGTTTGTCAGGCTACCATTTTAGTCCAGAAATAATAAAAAACTCCAAAGGCTGGTACTTGTAAGAAAACCACAGAAATTAAAGTTTATCATTTAAGTTATGCTAATAACTTCAGGCTTTGTAGCTTTTGACCCAAGGTCATCAGCCACTACCTAAAATTGTCACAATGTATGCCTGACTTTATTCCTTTTACTGAGCCAGAATCCAGTAATTTCATGCCCACATAACGGTCACGCAAGCATTCTAGTCAGTGCCTGCAAACAATGCCACTGCTGAAGCAGATCTGGAGGCCTCAAGTCAGACAGGGAGAGATTTTCGATCTCTGACTAGGCAGGACTATGTCCACTGTCAGCCCTGAAGACTTTACAGAAAACAGACTTTCACCCCTCACACCCCATATGAGTATGGGATTGAAAAATCTCTAAGGAATAAATAACGGAGGCAGGGTAGCTAGCAGAGGCTAGACATAGATAAATTTCCTATAGGTGGGTTTTAGAAGGCATTCAAACATTTTAAAAATTATATTCTACTGCAGACCGAGTGGCAGCCTACCCCACCCTTTGGAAAATCCAAAGAAAACTCAATCAGATGTAAGACTAGGACAGTACAATCTTTCAATTTGCAGTTTAGCATAATAATTACTAGAAATCCTTTGGAGATATGAGTATACTGAACATAGGTATTTGGTATTGCATCGCTCAGGATCCAAGTCAGTCCCTGAAATGGAATTCTTTAAAACTTTGAAATTGTTTAATGGTAGACTTTTTTCCTACACTTCTGAAGGAAATGGGGCCACAAACATAAATGCTCAGAAGGAAAAGTTTTGTCCATTTGGGACAAATTTTTTTTTCTGTTCTATTATTTCTATCTTTATTTTCTATTGTATTGTGCAAAATTCTTTACATACGCCATCTCATTTATCTTCAAATAAATATTATGACCATCATTTTACAGAAGGGGAAATGGAAGTTCAAAAGTTTTAAAAGCCCCAGGTCACACAGCAATGAGTGAACAAACTTAGCCTCAAACCCTAGATCAGTCTGATTCTAAAGCGTGTGATTTTAATACTAGTGGAAAGAACAGTGGCTCAGACAATAAAACCATTGTACCACTGTAAGTTTTAGTAGTAAGATGAAAGTCTATGAAATCTAAAAAGTTGGAGTTTGAGCTTAGCCTTGAAGGATGAGAGAAACTGAGTAGGGATATGAGAAGTTCTATGAGACCGAATTGCCTGCATTAAGTTATACAAACAAAAGAAGAAGGAATCTTCAGTATCAGGGAGTCACTGACCTGGATTTCTCAAATATTTGTAGGTTAATAACATTATGAATGGAGACAATTGATTTATGTAAATTTGCTATTGCCTCATTTCATCAATATGCTTTAAAAATTTGTAGATTTTTTTTTTGAGTTGGAGTCTCACTCTCTTGCCCGGACTGGAGTGCAGTGGCTGCTCCCGGCCTCCGCAGCCTTAACCTGCTGGGCTCCAGTGATCCTTTCGCCTCAGCCTTTCAAGAAGCTGGAATTACAGGCATGTGCTACCATGCCCGGCTGATTTTTTTTTGATTTATTGTGGAGATGAGGTCTCACTGCCCAGGTGGGTCTTGAACTTGTAGATTTTTAAAAATAAAAAGCTGTCCCCTATAATCTATTCGAATAAAAATATATAAAAGATGAGAAAATATTTGACTATTTATAGAAAATTTCTTTTTTTTTTTTTGAGTTGGAGTCTCACTCTGTCACCCCAACTGGAGTGCAGTGGCCACTCCCAGCCTCAACCTGCTGGGCTACAGCGATCCTTATGCCTCAGCCTTCCAAGTAGCTGGATCTACAGGCGCGTGCTACCACGCCCAGGAAATTTTTTTTTTGACTTATTGTAGAGATGAAGTCTCGCTGCTCAGGTGGGTCTCAAACCCGCGGGCTCAAGCAATCCACTCACCTCAGTCTCCCAAAGGCACGGGATTACAGGCTGAGCCACCGAGCCCAGCTTATAGGAAATTTCTAACTGGGAATTCTAGATTGTCAACGAACTATTACAAATTCCAGATAAGTATAGTTTCATTACTATTACTATTAGGATTATTATTTTTTTTAATCAATATTTTTAATTTTAATATTGTGGAGTACAGTGAAGGGTTAGGCATACAAATATGCATCATTCAAGCACCCTTGTTGATAAGGGGTGTCTCCTCATCCCCAGACAGATATTGACTGC
>NW_007259254.1:69791-97346 GCF_000164805.1 Carlito syrichta
CTTTTAAAATCCAGTCCTCTTTTGATGGACAGCATGGTTGGTTCCAGGTTCTTGCTATTGTGAACAATGCTGCGATAAACATATGTGTGCAGGTATCTTTTTTATAGAGTGATTTGAGTTCTTCAGGGTATATTGGTACAAATTTTAATCACAGTTCATAAGTTTGCTTCTCTAGGAACTTCCTGGACCATGGAAAACCCAGACATCCCAGGGGAGTAAGTGCTACTAAAAATTGAAGAAAGGAAGGACCCAACCAACAGCTGTAAGAAAAGAGAAAAGGACCCTAAGGATGGTCCTGTTCCTATACTAGTACATGCTATTACCCAGATTGTTAAATTTGTGGGTAACTTCTAGTCTCAGGAGCTTCTAGGCTTCCCTAATGGGTCTCACCCCTCCAGGGAACTAACTGAAAGCATTTAAATCTGTACATTCAAAAGTTCAAAATAAAAAGTCGAACAGCTAATAATAATAACCCAACAAGAATTACTTTACAGCAATGGCCCTTTAAGAAAACAAGCAGTGTGTTTACACCAGTGCAACTACCTGGTGTCAAATTCAGAAGTTTTTGGGGACTGTGAGGGTCTATGGAATTTGGATACCTAACTTCTGTATCATGACAAAACCTCTCTAATAAGCCTCAAACGTGGTGAATAGGAGCCTCTGTTATGAGAAAAAGCCCAGAAACAGGCTTTTGAATTAATTAAACAGGCCCTCACCAATGCACCTAACTGGAGACTCCCAAATATGACTAAGCCTCTGTTTTCATACATGCATGAATGTGTTGCCACTGCAATAAGGGTCTTAACTCAAATGCTAGGGTCTTGGCATAGACCAATGACATATTTATCCAAACAGCTAGGTTCTGTGGGCCAGGGGTGGCTGCCTTGTTTATAAGTCCTGGCAGCCACAGTATACCTGATAACAGTTGCCTAGAAGTGGTAAAGATCTTACTACCCATAAAGGCAGGACAGCCAGACCATGATTGCATTAAAATCATAAATGTGGTGTTCTCTAACCATCCAGATTTAACAGACCAGACCCTCAGAGACCCTGAGGTCCAATACTTCACAGACTAGAGCAGTTTCATATAGGAGAAGAAGTACTTTCAGGCTATTCCCATTCTTTTAAACCAATGAAAACCTGGAATGAATTTCTCAAGCCCGGTTCTAAAAGCCTGAGGATACTTTGGCCCTGCTTTAACCACACACTGGAGGCTGGCTGATTGATGCCTGGCAGAAGGTTGAGGATTCAGATTAAGGACCCAGTGGACATTACTAATAAGCCATTGTTTTACTTTGTCAACCTTTATATTTGCTAAGCTGTTTGTTGTTTTGATTGTTGTAGAGCTAACTTTATTTGCTATAGAATCAACAGAATTGTCCCCATTGAACATGTTAGGAACGGATCTCACTAGCATTTCCATTCTTTCTTTTTTTTTTTTGAGTTGGAGTATCACTCTGTCACCCAGACTGGAGTGCAGTGGCCGCTCCCAGCCACCACAGCCTCGACCTGCTGAGCTCCGGCGATTCTTCAGCCTCAGCCTTCCGAGTAGCTGGAATTACAGGCATGTGCTGCCATGCCCGGCTGAGTTTTTTATTTATTGTAGAGATGAGGTCTCACCAAGTTGCCCAGGTGGGTCTCGAACCCGCGGGCTCAGGCAATCCACTCACCTCAGCCTCCCAAGGCACGGAATTAGAGGCTGAGCCACCGAGACTGGCTTTCCATTCTTTCTTATAATAGGAAGCTTTTTGGTGCTTTTATGTATTTCTGCATAATTTGGGTATCTATCACTTCCCACACCCAGCATGTAGATGCATAGAAACTATCTGGCCAGACGTAAAAGTTTTCCATCATTCATCCTAGCCAGAAGTTTGTTATACTCACAAACATATCTGTACTCATAATGGCCAGCTATATTTCACTGGATTATCAAGACAAAGCTACCAGTACACTAAAGCTGGTGTCCTAGCCTGTAGCACCCCCAGAAGCACAAATTGGGTTTGTTGGGATCTTGCCCCTGCACCCAAAGCCAAAAAACTGATTAAAGAAATTGTGCAGTTTGTAGCAGGGGTATTCCTGGGGAAAGACAAGTGCAGACACTTTGGCAATTCCCCATGGAGCTGGTATCTCAGCCTGGGCACCAGAGCACAACTCTCTGTCAGAAGCCCTGAGCTTTTAGGGAGTCTTGTTCATTGGCACAGCCTGGTCTCTACTGGGCTGGGGAATTAAAGGACCAACCAGATTTTTCACACATGGAATAGTACAGCCCAGGGCAGGGTGATGTTCCCAATCTCGAAATCAGAATGGTGGTGGCTGCAGTGACCACCATGGAGGATGACCAAATGGTGTGGCCATTCAGTAGGGCACTGGTGGCAGAGGTTGGGTGAGGAAGTCCAGAAACATGGTGTCCTGGGCACCTCTGGGACCACATCCAGGGCACACTGGGAAGTAGAGAAGAGAGATTCAGAGGTGACTCACTCAACCCTGGGGCAGCTTGAGCCATGGTAGTCTGGGCACAGAATGAGAACATTACTCTATCTGGCAGTCAAAGGTCGCAGACCTCTCAGCTAAAAAAGAAAAGCTTTTGACTGGGCTCATTGGCACAGCCTGTCATCCCAGCACTTTGGAAGGTTGAGATGAATGGATTGCCTGAGCCTGTGAGTTTGAGATCTGCCTAGGCAACTTGGTGAAATCTCATCTCTACAATAAATAAAAAACTAGCTGGGTGTAATAACGTGTGCTTGTAGTTCCAGCTACTTGGAAGGCTGTGACCAAAGCATTGCTGGAGCCCAGCAGGTCAATGGTGCAGTGGCCGGGGGTGTGCGGCTGCACTCCAGCCTGGGCGATGGAGTGAGACTCCAACTCAAAAAAAATAAAAATTAAAAAAATTAAAAATAAAGCTTTCTAGAAAGCAGGGCCAACTGAAGGGGAAAAAAGATGCTGAGGGAGGCATAAGGTGGTTCAAGCACTAGATGAGGAGAGTATGTTGGGAGGTAGTTATGGCTTTTTTGTAGCCCTTGCAAATAAAATTATTACTCTACAATTATGCTAATGCTATGCCTTTTTAGGATGACAGAGACAATTCATTGAACTTCTGATACAAACCAGACATGATGTCTAAGCATCCTGTTATGTGACTTCTACTAACATCGCCTAATGGGGAAGGAATTGAGGCTCTGAGAATTGAGAGGCTTCTCGGAATGCACACAGCTAGAAATTGCTGGACCTACCCAACAGGTGTTTGGTCAAGGTTCCTTTCCTCCTTTCTGGTTCAGAGTCTCTACAAACACAGTGGAAACGTTTATTGATTCTTGGGTCTTGTTATAATTAGAGCATCCTTGTGCAAGTTGGAGAGGAAAGTGAGAGAGGAAAGGAGCCTGAGAGAGCCAGAGCCACAGAGCGAAGGCCAGGCCTGTCTTTGCTGGAACCTTCATAGCTGCTTCAACATGGGATTTTGTGGCTGCTCTAGACTGTCACTGTTGTTGTTGTCTCCTACTCACAACAGCAACAAAGCCAGCCCTGCAAGGACTGTGGTCACACCTGCACCAATCTTGGCCATTAACACCTGCAAAGTAAGCAGCTCTTGTTGAAAATTCACAGCAAGCCCAGCCTAACTTCTTTCTCCCAAGAGGGGCGCTCTCTCTCCCATCTCTTTCTTGCCTTCCCCAAAAGCCTGTTCTGGCTCCTTCCCTCCTCACCCAGCAGGGAGCTCAGCTTCCTCTCCCAGGGAGGCTTTTGACTCTGTCCCCAGGGACTCTGTTTTCGGAGTGGGTGTGTCCATTTCTTGGTGTTGGGCTGATCTTGGTTTTTCCTGAGAATGGGTCAATGGAATTCTTTAGAGAGAGCTTCCAGGACAGGACATTATTTCCTGATTTGGGGGGTGGGCATTGAAGAGGGTTTGTGATGGTTTCCAGGGCCTGATGGGACTGTTTTGTGGTCTGAGTTTATACCGTGCCACACCCTTGCACAGCGACAGCTGTGGCGAAAGCTGAAGGGAGACTTTGGGAGGCCATGGCCATGGGCAGTGCACTTGGGATCACTGTGCACTGTTCGCAAGTGAACACTGGAAACTTTCATCTCAGGGCCCACCTCAGCTGAACTACAATTCTCCGCCTCCCCGCCTCCTGTGTCTAACAGGCACCTCAAATATTGCACCCCATGCCAAACATTCCCAAAGCTGCAGTTTCTGCCATGGTTCCCATCTCATGAAGTGTCCCCACCCATCCAATCGCCCAGGCCAGGGGTCCTGGAGGTGCTAATGTGTAGCTGTAGTGGGCAGAGGCTCTAGAAAGGGACAGCTCACGTTTGAATTTTGCTCTCTGCCACTTACTGACTATGTGTTTTGGAAGTCTGTGAAGGGGGAAGGGGTGGAGCTATGCCCAAATCTGACACCCACATGTTCTCAAGCTCTTCTGGAGACCCACAGACTCGGGCTTCCTTTCCCGGGTGTTCTTTGCGGATCCAGGGTGCCTGCCATGGTCCTATGTCAGGCAGACTCTCCTGCTGACCCATGGGGAATTGGGAGCTGTCTTCAGGATGGGTCTCTGAGGGGAAGGATTCCCTCAGAGAGGACCTCCATTCACTCCCTGCCATCCACTCCCTGCCCTGTGTTGGAAAACTGAGGCCTACAGGGGAAGTGTCTTCTCCAGTGACCCTCTGGGGATTAGAAGTAGACCTGGGATTTGAGCTCAGACATCCTGACTTCCAGCCCCTGGGTCTCTGAGAGGGTGAGACTGCACGCTTCACAGGAAATCTCCCCTCTGGCTGTCCAGCCCAGTCAGCCCCACTCCAAGCTGACCTCCCCAGGAGAGGCAGTCATTCAGAGAAGGCCTTACCTGCTTGGAGCAGGGCTTGCTATATCTCAGATCGGTGACAAAGTGCTCACAGTTCCAACTCACAAGATTGTATTTTAGCTTCTCCCCATTCTTACTCTTTGCAGCCTCGATGATCACCTCCACAGGCCGGGATCTGTACTCTCGGTCCAAGCTGTTGTTGATCTGGTAGTTACAGTTCTCCACCATTTCAGATGCTATCATTTCACTTTCACCATGTTGGTCAGGACTGAGAAGACGCTGGAGGAGCCAGCCCCGGGGTTCTCACCTGCAAACAGTGACACTCTCACTGGGATCCCCTGGGGGGGGCGAGGTGGGGAGAGGAAGCCTCAACCCAGAAAGGACAGAAGGAATGCACCACGTAGCTGCTGGTGCTGATCCTTTCACAAATGATTGGCGGTGTCACCTATTTTGCTCTTTTTTTCTAATAAAGTATAAATGTTTGTTCAATCAGGGAATGTAATAATTGTCCATGGCTGCCACCGTATCCTCCTCTGGGCATGTCCATCATTTATTTGACCATTCCACCATGATTGGTCATTTAAGCAGCTGAAAAGTTTTCACTGCCATGCATGGTAGCTCATGCTTGTAATCCCAGCATTTTGAAAGGTCAAAGTGAGACAATTGTCTGAGCCCAGGAGTTTGAGACCAGGCTGGGTAACATGGCAAGACCTCACCTCTACAATAAATTAAAAAATATTAGCTGGGCGTGGTGCCACATGCTTGTTAATGGTGTGGCTGAGGAAAAAGGATCACCTGAGTCCAGGATGTTGAGGTTGCAGTGAGCCATGATCATACCACTGCACTCCAGCCTGGGCGACAGAATGAGACTCTGACTAAAAAAAAAAAAGAAAAAGTTTTCACCATGCTAGACAATGTTTGTAAAGCTTAATTGTTTCTTGTTCATCTTTGGACACTTGTGTGTTTCAGAAAGAGATCTGATTTGTTTTAGTACCTACTGTGTTTCAGACATCATGCTCTGTTGTTTTCATATATTACCTACTTTAATCTAATCTCCTTTTTACTTTTTTTTGAGTTAGAGTCTCAAAACCTGAGGTAGTTATCTGCTTATTAGCACTGATTTTGAAAATCACACATTCAGCTGTTCTCACTTGGAGGAGCCAGATGGATCACGTAGCCCTCTCCCACATAGATGGCTGAGTCCTGATAGCCAAAGTGGAAAATCTCAATCAAGTCTCCAGGCTTGGGCTCCTGGTGGGACTGTAATAGAAAAAACAGAGACAGTGTAGATGGACTTCTAGGCAATCGCAGAGACCATGGCTGGGGGAGCTGCAGCTGGCCTGGGAACCTCTGGCTGATGACCCTCACCTGCTGAGAATGTGGGGAGGATGCTGGACATTGATCTCATGAAATGGGAGAGAGGAGGTGCGTCTGGGAGAGCATGTGGTGTATGTGCAGTGTGTGCATGAATACTGAGGTGCAGGGGTGCATACAGAAGTGCATTGCACACGTACTGCTGAGCAGGCTGACACAAAAGCTCACATGGACCAGCATTTTTGCTGAGGCTGGGAGCAATCTTAGGGAGGGGAGTTTTGAGCTCACTGCCCTCTACAGATGAACCCTTGGGCCCTCATCCCACCTTCTGCCCTGTGTGTGTCTGGGTGGACCCCAAAGGCACCTCCACCTTGGACCCTGCCACTATCCAGCTCAGAACTCCCATTCCTTGGAGAAGAAGACCTGGGAGATGGGAAATGACAGCATCCTGATGTGACCTGAGCCTGGGAGAGGGGTCTTGTGCAGCCTCTGGTTCCAGCTCTGAGGGATGCTGCACTCACAGAACAGGCCTCTGCTGGGCACTTGTCCTGTGAAAACTGCACCCTCTCAAGAGCCCCAGAGGAAGGTACAATTATCCCATTACACCATTGGGGAAACTGAGGGTCAGAGAGGTGTAGAGGGGCTTTTCTGAGAACCCTCAGCTGGAAAGAGGCCCAGTTGGCTCTTTCATTCCAGGACCTTTTCTTGGTTCCCAACTCCCCCCAAATTCTTCCCCTTCCTCACTTCCTTTCTACTTTTCTGTGTCCCACCTCAGGGCATTGCAGCCTCAAGACATGAGAATTTTCAAGGTATTGCCCTTTTTGTGACTGTCCTTAGTGGATAACAAACCTCATGCACCCTCATCCCAGGCTGTCCTGGCAGACCAGGGCAGCTCACCTTTGCCCTCTTCCTCATGTCAATATCCCATCCTGAAACCAATCACTGTGGACTCCAGAGGCTTCTCCAGACTCCTGTGCTCCTCAGTATCTGATCCACTGATTTGGCAGCACTTCCCAGCCTCCATGACCCCACAGTCCCCTGTCGGACCCTCCACTCCTGTCCCTGCAACCCCACATCCAGCTCCTCAGGACTCATGATGGCCTCCCAAGGGCACGTCTGGCTATGGCCTTCCTCTGGCCTCAGAGTGCAGGACACACCCTGCAGGCAGCTCCCAGACCCCTCCTGACACCACTTCCTCACCCTCCTACTCCATGGGCTCTGCCCTCACAGCCTGACTGAGGGACTTCCTCCCCTCCGACAGCCCTGCTCTGGCCTCTGCTGCTCTACATTGCCGGGTCTCTGCCCTGACATGTACTCACACCCACTCCTCCTAATCCTCAATCTCCTCAGATACCCTTCATGTGAGAGGCTGCCTCAATGGTCCCAGCCTGGTTACTGCTCTTCTATGTTCCCTGATTCCCCTTAGACCTTCCCCTCTCCCTGAGTGATCAGGATGTCCTGCAATTTCCTCTCCAGTCTGTTTCCCCATTTGGGCTGTGAGCTCCACGCAAGCAGGATCTGTGTGCCCCTCCCTCCCTGAATCTCCAGGATCCAGTCAAGGGCTGGCCTGGAATGGAGCAAAGGAAACAGGGAAGTCAGCAGTGAAAAGACTCTTGCCAATTTCCTCTTCTAACAATTCAGCTAGGGCACCGCAGGGCCTAGACACAGGCTCTGTCCAGGGATAAGGGTTGGTGGGGGAAGGGCTGGCTGAGGGGAGAGGGTAGACTTTTAACTGTAATGCTAAAGGTCTGAAACCAAGATCAAGGCACAATCAGCAGCAACTGGTGGCCAATGAAATGTGAACTTTGAGCCGGGCACAGTGGCTCACGCCTGTAACTCCTGCACTTTGGGAGTCTGAGGCAAGAGGATTGCTGGAACCCAGGGTTTTGAGACCAGTCTGGGCAACTTGGCAAGACCCTGTCTCTATGATAAATGAAAACATTAGGTAGGTATAGTGGCATGTGCTTACTACCAGCTTCTCGGAAGGCTGAGGTGAAAGGCCTGCCTTTGCCTGAGCCCAGGGGTTTGACACTGGGGTAGCTGTGATGATGCCACTGCACTGCCCCCTGAGAGACAGTGAGGCTCCAACTCTGAAAAATAAAAGAAATGTGAGCTTTGCCTAAATAAGGAAATGGCTTCCAGGTGCCAGAACCCTGATATGTTGTAGCAGTGACACTACCGTCCCCTGAATCTGCAGGCAACAAAGGAGACTGCCCTCTGGACTTTCCAGACTATTTCCCAGAATCAGCTCTCATTTCTAATAATATCCCGAGGCCAGCCAGCTAGGAGCCCAGCCTGTTCTCCCTGGGGCACCTGACAATCTGCTTGATGCCACAGGAGATTTCACAGTTCAGAACACGTAAATTAGAAAGCACTTAATAAGGTAGGACAGATGCCATGGAGTGAACAGGAGAAAGGACTGTTTGGGCTGAGTTGGGACCGAGCCTTGCCCAGAAGCGGAAGCAGACAACCTGGGAATTGGCTACCAGCCCATGACCAGGGGATGCCTGTCTGCTCTTGTGGCAGAGAGGGGCTGATAACAGTTAAATGTGTTCCTTTTTAAGATCAGTTGGCAAGCTCTGAAAACCTGCCAGACAGGTTTTGCTTGAGAAAACCCAATAGCCAAGGAGGGATTTCCTGAAGATGCAAAATGGTGTCCAATTGACCCTTTGTGAAGATATAGGTTTACAAACTTTGCTTGCTATGCATTTCCTGGAGACTATTTGTTCTTTGAAAATCTAATTTTGCTGAGTACAACCTTGTGAATTCCAAGGAAAATGTGTAATTGCTTAACCTAATCCCCCTCCCTTACCTAAACTAAGGTATAAGACCCCTCTCGTCCTTCCCCAGGGTGCTCACCCTGGAAGAATTAGCCTGCTGAGTCACTCCAGTGCTAATAATAAACTACTACTTTCTAAGATAGCCTCAGTGTCATGGCCTCTCTGTATTCCCACAACATATTTGGTGCATGGGCCAGGGATTTGGAGAGTTTGGAGATAGTATGTTCCACTTCCTTTGTCATTGGGGTATGATCCCTGGGGGGATGGGAGAGCCGATCTCACCTGGTGCACAATGGACCTCTTGATCCATAGAAGGGAGGCCCCTCCCAGAGCACTGAGGCTCAGACCATGAAAACACCACAGGGACCCAAGAGGTGAGGAACTGGCATGAGGATCACCACCCTACAGATAGGGTAGGAACAAGGGCATTTGCATAGACCTGACAGCAGTTGGCAGAGGGCAGCTTGATCACCTCCTGGAGTCTGTTAGTAGTCTGCAGTCTCAAGAAAAGGACTGTAAGGCAGTGAGGGAAACACTGCTTCAAGATGAAATCATTGACTCCTAGGAATTGGAGGAATTGGAGAATGTGCCGTATGATTGCGTGTGAATGAGATGGACAGCGGGAGATTTTCAACCTGACCAAAGGGCCGAAGCAAGTGTTGAGTCCTGATCTTATCTGGTGGTGACCTCATACAGCTGAAGGCAGTCCTGACCCCGTCATATGGTTGGTACGGGTTGCGGGTTTGTACCAACCTGTCAATTGCTAAGAGGTGTCTGATATATCTCCGCGAGGAGTATGGCTGGAGGAGGACAAAGTGGCTGTTTATCCCACATCCCCATTCCCTCATTTCCCTCATTTGTGTGCGCTTGTCGTCTGTTATGGGGAGGCAATGGGTGGAAACTAAAGTAAGAATACCCCCTTGATTATATGGTTAAGAACTTTGACAAATGTTTCTGTGAAGATGGTTATGGTGTCAAACTGTCTTGGAGAAAGCTCCGTACATTCTGTGAAGTAGATTGGCCTTCTTTCGAGGTTGGGTGGCCGCCAGAGAGATCCCTAGATAGAAAAACCATCAGGAGAGTATATAGAATTATAGCAGGAGAGCCAGGTCACTCAGACCAATTCCCTTACATTGACTGTTGGCATGATGTGTTCCTTGCATGGCCCTCTTGTCTAGAGGTTAGTTGGGAAGACAACTGCAAACTTATGGTAGCCCTCAAAACAGCTAAGTCCAAATGCCAATGAGAGTCTGATGAATTGGCTGACAAGCCAGTGTTGGCTGGTGAACCAGAAATCCCACCACCCTTTTCTCCATCCTACTCACCCTTGCCACCTGCTCTCACAGCACCAACCACTGATAGAGGCTCACAATTGGAATGCACCCCTAAGCCTGGTATGCCTCTCAAGCAATCAGAGACCACATCTGAACCACCAGTTCTGACTCCCCACACAGAAAGCAGCTGCCAGAATGCATGTCTGACTTCACCTCAGGGGAATGCTGTGGTGCTTTCCAGATGCCACTGAGGGAGGTTAGGGGACCTATTTATTATGATAAAGAAGGCCAGATCCAAGGTGGGCAACATGTATTTGTGAACCAGCCTTTCACCACCACAGACTTCCTGAACTAGAGGAATCATACACCCTCCTTTGTGGAAAAAACTCAGGCCATGATTGACTTAATGCAATCCATTATCCAGACCCAGAGGGAAACCTGGGTGGACTGCCGCAAACTCCTGACCTGGTTCAATACTGAGGAGTGTCAGAGAATTACATAGGGTGCTGTGAAATGGTTAGAGGAAAATGCCCCTGCTGGAGCACTCAATGCCCATGCATATGCCCAAAATCAGTTCCCAGAGGAGGACCTCCAGTGGGACCCCAACAGTACCCAGGGCCTGCAAATGCTTGAATGGCATCAGTAGGCCCTCCTTGGAGGTATGAGAGGAGGAGGAAAAAAGGCCATAAACAAGAGCAAGGTCTCTGAGGTGTTCCAGGGAGCTGATGAGAGTCTGAGCCCATTCCATGAGAGACTCTGTGAAGCCTTTCGACTATACACCCCTTTTGATTCAGAAGGCAGCAGAAAATCAGCGTATGGTAACTGCAACTCTTGTCGGACAATCCCAGGGAATATTTGACGTAAACTGCAGAAGCTAGAGGGCTTTGCTGGAATGAATGCCAGCCAGCTAGAAGTTGCCACTAAAGTGTTTATTAACCGAGATAAGGATGCTCAACAAGAGGCAGATCAAAGACAGAAAAAGAAAATGGCCATGCTTGCTGCTTCCATTGTGGTGTACCAGATATCAGGCCCACAGGGAGGAAGCAGAGGCAGAGGTCAGGGAAGAGGATAGCCAGGTGGGCAGTTTCCCAGAATAAGATCCGGAATGCCTCAGCCTGCCCAGGGAACCCTGAACTCCATCTATCAGCCCACACAAGGGACATTACGACCCCTTATAAAGGTAGGGAGGAACCAGTGTGCCTATTGTTACCAAGAAGGTCACTGGAAAGGTGAAATGCCCCCAACGAATGGCTGATGAGAAAGCCCAACCAGAAAGTGGTCCACAAGTCTCCAATTATCCAAGGGCCACCAGCACCTGACAGCTTTATGGGCCTGGCCTCGAAGGAAGGACTGCAAAAAAAATAGGCCAGACTAGGCTCTCTACTATCTTTAGGTCCCCAGGAGCCTATGGTCAGCATGAGAGTATGGGACCAGCATATGAACCTTATTGTCAACACAGGAGCTGAGCATTCCATGATCACCCAGCCTATAGGTCCCTTCTCTCAAAAACAGGCTAATGTTGTGGGAGTCACTGGGCATCAAGTCAGACATCCCTTTACAATGCCACAATGCTGCACAGTCAGCCGGCATGAGGTCATACAAGAGTTCCTGTATCTTTCAGATTGCCCTGTAGCCTTGATGGGATGAGATCTCCTGTGGAAGCTTCGAGCTCAGATAACCTTTGACTCTCCTACTCATGTAGCTCTGAGATTAAGAGACCTAGAGGTTAAAATCATGACCCTTACTATCCCCCGGGAAGAGAAATGGCGGCTCTACAGCTTAACGGAAGCCTCACAAAAACCTCCAGAGCTACCATTTTGAGTACCGGGAGTGTGGGCAGATGACAATCCTCCAGGACTGGCAAGAAATATACTCTCTGTGGTTGTGAAATTAAAGCCAGTGGTGAACCAGTCCACCAGACGCACTACTTCATCCGAACAACTGTTCAACCTCCTATGGCACAAGTAGGAATCCATAAGCACCTGGAAAGGCTCTTGCATTATGGAATTCTCTGGGTTTGTCAGTCTGCTTGGAACACGCCTCTGTTGCCAGTGCAGAAGCCAGGTACAGATGACTACCAACTGGTTCAAGACTTGTGAGCTGTAAACCAGGTCACAGTCACACTACACCCCATTGTCCCAAACGTGTATATGCTGCTGGGTCTCAACCCTGCTGAGGCTGCTTTCTTCACATGCTTAGACCTTAAGGATGCTCTCTTCTGCATCTGTCTGGCCCCAAAAAGCCAGCCAATCTTCACTTTCCAATGGGAAGACCCGACAAATGGCACCAAGGGACAGTTAACTTGGACCTGGATGCCCCAAGGATTCAAGAATTCTACAACATCTTCAGGAGGGCACTGGCCTCAGATTTAAAAGCCTTTCCAGCACACCAGTGTGGCTGTATATTGCTCCAGTATGTAGATGATTTACTATTGGCAGCACCAATCCGAGAAAGCTGCATGCAAGGAACACAAAAACTGCTCAACCTCCTGTGGAAGGCAGCTAACAAGGCCTCAAAGACAAAAGCCCAAATAGGTCAAGAAAAGGTTAGGTATCTAGGTTTTCATTTGTCCCAAGGCCAGTGCCAACTTGGCCCTGAAATGAAACAGGCAGTGAACTTGATACCATTCCCCACCACCTGGCACCAAATTCGGGAGTTTTTTTGGGGGGGGCTATGGGGTTCTGTAGAATTTGGATACCTAACTTCTCCATCATGGCAAAATCCCTCAATGAAGTCACAAAGGGGAGTGAACTGGAGCCCCTGCTATGAGGAAAGGCCCAGCAACAATCTTTTGAAAAGATCAAACAGGCTGTCACCAATGCACCCAGTCTGGCACTCCCAGATGTGGCTAAACCTTTCTTTTTATATGGGATCCAATGCATCAGCACAGCAGTAGGGCTCTTAACTCAAATGCTAGGGTCATGGCATAGACCTGTGTCATATTTAGCCAAACAGCTTGATTCTGTGGCCCAGGACTGGCTGCCCTGTTTGCAAACCCTGGCAGCCACAGCACTTCTGATAACAGAGGCTGACAAATTAAGTATGGGACAACATCTAACACTCAGGGTGACTCATATGGTGATAAATTTAATGGAATAAAATGGGCAATATTGGCTAACCAATGCTCAAATGGTCAGATATCAGGGAATGTTCTGTGAAAACTCATGCATTCACCTAGACGTGGTAAAGACCCTAAATCCGACTACCTTACTACCCATAGAGCCATGACATCCAGAACACGATTGCATTGAAATCATAGATGAAGTATTCTCTAGCCATCCAGATTTAACAGACCAGCTCCTCAGGGACCCTGAAGTAAAATACTTCATAGACGGAAGCAGTTACATGCAGGAGGGGGAGCATGCTTCACGGGGTATTCGGTGGTAACTTTAAACTCAACAGTCGATGTGAAACCCCTGCTTAAAGAAACATCAGCTCAGAAAGCAGAACTCATTGTGCTCACTCAAGCACTCCAGCTAGCTGCAGGGCTGCACGCTAATAAATATACAGGCTCCAAGTATGCTTTTATTACCTTGCATGTGCATGGAGCCTTATACTAGGAAAGAGGTTTAATCAACTCAGGAGAAAAGGACATAAAATATGGCAATGAGATTCTAGAGCTACTAGACGCTGTGTGGGAACCAAAGAAGGTGGCAGTCATGCATTGTAGAGGGCATCAAAAAGTAAATGTGATAACTGCCAGAGGGAATCGCAGAGAAGATCAAGAAGCAAAACTGGCAGCAATGAGAGAAACTGTCACAATGAGTGCCATAACCACGGCACTGCTTCCTAGCCTACTGACAAACTGGAGTCCCTGCTACTTTGGCAGATGGAAAACATGGTTTGGAACCAAAACAGGACACTACCTGCAAGCTGGAAGGTGGAAATTCCAAGATGGCTGGATAGCAATTCTAGAATCATTGGCTCCAGCATTTGTCAAGCAATTTCACCAAGGAACACACAGTGGACGGACTGCTCTTGAAAATTCTCTCAATAAATACTTCTATGTCCCCCAACTCTCCAGTATAGCACAGGTGGTCTGTGAACAATGTGTAACCTGTGCTCAAGATAACCGGTGGCAGGGGCCCAAAGTTTCCCCCGGTGTGCAGCATGTGAGGGGGGCACTCTTTGAGGATTATATCATGGATTTACAGAAGTCCCACGCTGCCAAGTCAATAAATATCTCCTTGTTTTTGTGTGTACTTCTCGGGAGGGGTTGAGGCCTTCCCCACAAGGACAGAAAAAGCCACTGAGGTGGTCCAACTCCTGTTAAAGGAAATCTTTACCCTGTTTGGACTCCCGATCACTATCAGATCGGACAATGGACTGGCATTTGTAGCCGAGGTAGTACAATTAATAACTAAAAGACTGCAAATCAAATGGAAGCTCCATACAGCCTATAGGCCTCAAAGTTCAGGGAAAGTGGAGTGAATGAACTGGACCTTAAATTCACAACTAAGTAAGTAATGCCAAGAAACTCATTTAGGCTGGGTCCATCTTCTGTCCACAGTCCTTCTAAGGGTGAGGTCTAGCCCCACCAAACAAACAGGCTTCTCGCGTTTCGAAATTCTTTATGAGCAGCCAGCCCCTCTTGTTAAGGGCATACAGGGAGACTTAAAAGAGTTAGGAAATCTTACTCTAAAACAGCAAATGCAAGCCTTAGATTCAATCCTAAATGCCATTCATTGCCAAGTCAGAGAACTATTGCCAATTAGTTTAACTACCGACACCCATTCTTTTAAGCAGATGATATGGTGTGGGTAAAAGAATGGAATGTACAGCCTCTAAAGCCCCTCTGGAGGGGGCCATTTACTGTTCTTTTATCTACCCCAACTGCAGTCAAAGTAGCCACAATAATTCCTTGGATCCATTATAGCAGAATTAAGCTGGTCTTCCAGGACTGGGAGAGCACTGCAGATTCGGCAGCACCCATAAGGTGACCTGGAAAGTCACCGAGCCCAACAGAAATCCCAGAACAGATTCCTCTAACTCTGTTCTGGCCACTCCCTGGCTGGGTAGTCAATGCACAGCTGAAGACTGAGGATACCTCGGCCTTGCTTCAGTCACACAGTGAAGGCTGGCTAATCCACCCATGGCAGAAGATTAAGGATTCAGTTTAAGGACTCAGCGAAGTTTGCTGATAAGTCATTGTTTTGCTTTGTCAACCTTTATATTTGCCAAACTGTTGGTCATTTTAATTGCTGTAGAACTAACTTTATTTGCTATAGAATTAACAGAGTTGTTCCCATTGAACATGTTAGGAAAGGTTCTCACAGGCACGTTTGTTCTTTCTTATGATTGGAAGTTTACTTGTGCTTTTATGTATTTCTGCTAATTTCGGTGTCTATCACTTCCCTCACACACCCAGCATGTAAATGTATAGACACTCTCTGGCCAGACGTAAAAGTTTTCCATTGTTATTCATCCCAGCCAGAAGTTTGTTATACTGACAAATATATCTGCACCCATAATGGCCAGCTGTACTTTACTGGATTATCAAAACAGAGCTACTAGTACAATAAAGCTGGTGTCATATCCTGTAGCACCCCTGGAAACACAAATTAGGTTTGTTGAGTTCTTGCCCCTGCACTCATAGCCAAGAAACTGATTAAAGAAACTGTACGATTTCTAGCTCCTCTGGCTGACCAACAGTTAAAGTTAACCCCTTTCCCTCAACCATGGGAGTAGGCCAAAATCTGCTGATAAATTTGGCTGAAAATATAGCCTGGACACTTGGTGTCACCACTTGTTGGGTATGTGGAGGAACCATAATGACTGAAAAGTGACCTTGGAAGGGAACTAGTCTGGATGCATACCAGCTCCTTCAATGGAACCATTCTGTAACTGTTAGAACAGATAACCTACCCCAAAAGTAGATCCCCTCCTCAAAAGTAATTGGAGAAGACTGCTTAAGCTGAGTGGGTTCTGCTTATTCTCAATGGGTAGGAGAAACTCCTTGTAAAAGAATATTATATTGGAATTCAACCCACCAGTCCTAGTGGTCAACAAGGCCTGTTTGTTATTGGGCAGCTGCTTATGCAACTAAATTTTCTCAATGTACTATTGTTACCCAAGCTATAAGTAATTGTACAGTACTATCCTCTGAAAAGTCTAACCCATTTTAAGGAATCCCAGTTATAAGTCAGAGCTGGACAGATCTGTCCTCCGTAAATCCAGACCTCTGTAAAGTCCCTAGAGGGCTATTTTGGATATGTGGAAAGGTTGAATATGCCCAGCTCTCAGCATTATGGAAAGGCACATGTACCATAGGAATAATCCAGCCAGGATTTTTCTTTCTGCCTAACCCAAGGGGGGCTGAACTAGGCATTCCCCTTTATGAAAGTCTCAAAACATGAGATGCTCGATCCCTTGACCAAGTTCCTAATTGGAACCCAGGTTTGGAAAGATGATGAATGGCCACCCCACAGGATTATAAATACTTATGGCCACAAAAGCACAAGATGGGATTTAGGAATACCACACACCTATATATATGCTAAATTGCATTATCAGTTTTCAAGCTGTCTTAGAAGTTATAACTAATCAAACAGCCATGGTTTTTGAGCTTGTTGCTCAGCAGCAAGTCCAAATGCACCCAGCTATTTATCAAAACCACTTAGCTTTGGACTACCTGCTAGCAGATGAAGGAGGAGTATGTGGCAAATTTAATAGCTCTGATTGTTGTTTGCAAATAGATGATAATAGTAAAACTATAACTGATATCACCACCAATATTAGAAAGCTTGCCTATGTCCCGGTGCAAAAATGGCAAGGCATAAAAATCAGCAATTAGTTTGAAAACGTTCTCGAGTCTAGGAGGATTTAAGTACATTATTAGATCTGTAGTCCTGTTGGTGGGATCCTGTCTTATCCTCTATTGCATAGCCCCAATAATTATGGATGCCATTTCTAAGTTTGGGGAAACAGTTGTTGAACGAAAATCTGCAGCCCACATGATGTTGATTCACCAAATTGAGGATGATGCCCTTAACCCATGAAATGTTGAGCATCAAAGGGGGGAATGTGGCAGAATGGGGGTTGATAGTAGTTAAAACATTCCTTTTGAAAATCAATTGGCAAGTTCTGAAAACCCACTAGACCGGTTTTGCTTGAGAAAACCAAAAGGCCAAAGACTGATGGCTTTTCTGGAAATGCAATAGAGTGACGAATTCACAAACTTACCCAAATTCTCTCTTTTTGAAGTTATCAGTTCACAACCTCTGCTTGCTATACATTTCCTGGATACAATTTGTTCTCTGAAAATCTGATTTTGCTGAGTACAACCTTGTGAATTCCAAAGAAAATGTGTAATCACTCAACGTGACCCCCTTCCCTTACTGAAACTAAGGTATAAGACCCCTCTCCTCCTTCCCTGGGTGGCTCAGACTGGGAGCATTAGGCTGCTGAGTCATGGTGGTGCAAATAAATCTGCTATTTCCTAAAACAGCCTCGGTGTCATAACCTCTCTGCGTTCCCACTACATCCTCAGTGGATAACAAATCTCATCCACCCTCATACCAGGTTGTCCTGGCAGAGACTGGGGCAACTCACCTTTGCCCTCTTCCTCATGTCAATATCCAATCCCCAATCCAATTATTGTGAACTCCAGAAGCTTCTCCTGACTCCTGTACTCCTCAGTCTCTGGTCCACTGACATGGTAGACATTCCCAGCCTCCATGGTTTCACATTCCCATCAGGTCTCCCACTCCCTCTCCCTGACATCCCACTTTGATCACCCAAGGACTTACAGTGGCCTCCCAAGAGTTCATCTGGCCATGGCATTCCTCTGGCCTCAGAGTGCAGGACACATCCTGCAGGCAGCTCCCATTCTTCTCCTGACCACATTTCCTCACTCTCCCTGTCCTCCCTGGGTTCTGTCCCCACAGCCTGACCGAGGGACTACCCCACCCACAGCCCTGCTCTGGCCTCTATCACTCTGCATTGCTGGGTCTTTGCCCCACATGTCCTCACACCCACTCCTCCTGTTCCTCAATCTCCTCTGATACACTTCATGCGAGAGGCTGCCTCGATGGTTCCAGCCTGGCTCTGCTGGCCCTCTCTAGGCAATGGGTCCCCCTGGACCTCTCCCTCTCCCTGAATGATCAGGATGGGCTGCAATTTCCTGTCCAGTCTGTGTCCCACTATGGGCTGTGAGCTCCATGCAGGCAGGATCTGTGGGCCCCTCCATCCCTCCCTCCCTGAATCTCCAGGATCCAGCCATGGGCTGGCATGGAATGGGGTAAAGGAAACAGGGAAGTCAGCAGTGAAAAAACTCTTGCACATTTCCTCCTCTGACAATGCAGCTAGGGCACCTCAGGACCCAGACACAGGCTCTGTCTAGGGATATGCATCGGGTGGGTGGTGGAAGAGCTGGCTGAAGTGGAGAAGGTAGACGTTTAACTGTAATGCCAAAGGTTTGAAACCAAGATGAAGCAGCTAGTGGCCAATAAAATGTGAGCTTTGAGCTGGGCACAGCACTTATGCCTGTAACCCCTGCACATTGGGAGTATGATGTGAGAGGATTCCCGGATCCCAGGGTTTGGAGATCAGCCTGGGCAACTTGGAAAGATCTTGTCTCTAAGATAAATCAAAACATTAGATAGGCGTGGTGGCACGTGTGTGTAGTGTCAGCTACTTGGAAGGCTGAGGTGGAATGTTCACCTGAGGCTGATCCCAGGAGGTTGAGGCTGCAGTAGTTGTGATGATGCCACTGCACCCTGAGAAACAGTGAGACTCTAACTCCAAAAAAGAAAAGAAATGTGAGCCTTGCCTTAGTAAGGAAATGTCTTCCAGGTGTCATTCCAGAGCCCTGCTTTGTTTTAGAAGCAACAAAGCCCTCCCTTGAATCTGTAGGCAACAAAGGAGACTGCCCTCTGGAATTTCCAGAATGCTTCCTGGAATCAGCTCATTTGTAGTAATAGCCTGAGGCCAACCAGCTAGGAGTCCAGACTGTTCTCCCTGGCACATATGACAGTCTGCTTGACATCACAGTAGATTTCAGAGTTCAGAACACTGAAATCAGAATGCACTTTAAAAGCAGCACCAATTCCATGGAGGGAACAGGAGAAAGAACTGTTTGGGCTGAGATGGGACCGAGTCTTGCTCAGCAGCAGAAGCAGACAACCTGGGAATTTGCTTCCAGCTCATGATCAGGGGACTCCTGTCTCCTCTTGTGGCAGAGAGGGGCTGATAAAAGTTAAAAGTGTTCATTTTGAAGATCAATTGGTGAGCTCCGAAAACCTGTCAGACAGGTTTTACTTGAGAAAAGCAAATAGCCAAGGACAGGTTTCCTGGAGATGCAAAATGGTAAACAATTCACTCTTTGTTTACAACCCCTGCTTGCTATGCATTTCCTGGAGACCATTTGATTTTTGAAAATCTAATTTTGCTGAGTACAACCTTTTGAATTCCAAAGAAAGTGTGTAATTTCTCAATCCCCCTCCCGTACCCAAACTAAGGTATAAGACCCCTCTCCTCCCTCCCTGGGGTGCTCAATCTGGGAGCGTTAGCCTACTGAGTTGCCCCGGTGTTAATAATAAGCTGCTACTTACTAAGATTGCCTCGGTGTCATGGCCTCTCTGTATTCCTACAACATATTTGATGCATGGGCCGGGAAACTGGAGATGTCAGAGATGGTGTGTTCTACCTCCCTTGTCATCGGGGTACAATCCCTGGGCTGATGGGAGAGGCGATCTCACCTGATGCACAACGGACCTCTGGATCCGTAGGTGGGAGGCCTTTCTGGTGCACTGAGGAATGGACCATGAAAGCACGACAGGGACCCAAGAGGTTAGGAACTGGCATTAGGAGAACCGCCTAATGGAAAGGGTAGGAAAAAGGGCCTTTGCATATTTCTGCCAGTAGGTGGCAGAAGGGGAGCTTGATCACCTACCAGAGTCTGTTAGTAGTCTCCAGTCTGAAGGAAAGGGCTGAGAGGCAGTGAAGGAAACACTGCTTCAAGATGAAACCATTGACTCCTAGGAATTGGGTGGAGGGTTGGAGAATATGCTGTGTGATTGCGTGTGAATAACATGGACAGTGGAAGGGTTCTGACCTGACCAAAGGGCTGAAGCCAGTGTTGAGTCCTGATCTAAGCTGGTGACGACCTCATACAGCTGAAGGCAATCCCAACCCCATCATAGGGTCCATCCAGGTTGGGGGTTTGTACCAACCTGCCAATTGCCAAGAGGTGTCTGAAATATCTCCACGAGGAGTACGGCTGGAGGAGGATGAAGTGGCTGTTTATCCCATATCCCCTGTTCCTTCATTTCCCTCATTTGTGTGTTTGTCATTTGTTACGGGGAAGAAATGGGTGGAAATCAAAGTAAGAATATCCCCCTTGATAGTATGCTTAAGAACTTTGACAAATGTTTCTGCGAAGATGGTTATGGTGTCAAACTGTCTCGGAGAGAGGTCTGTACATTCTGTGAAGAAGATTGACACTTTTTGGAGGTTGGGTGGCTGCCACAGGGATCCCTAGATAGAAAAACCATCAAGAGAGTATATAGAATTATAGCAGGAGAGCCAGGTCACTCAGACCAATTCTCTTCCATCGATTGTTATCAGGATGTGTTCCTTGCATGGCCTTCTTGTCTAGAGGCTAGTTGGGAAGACAATTGTAAACTTATGGTAGCCATCAAAACAGCTAAGTCCAAATGCCCATCAGAGTCTGATGAATTGGCTGACAAGCCAGTGTTGGCTGGTGAACCAGAAATCCCACCTCTTTATTCTCCAGTCTTCCCACCAGTGCCACCTGATCCCATGGCACCCACCACTGATAGAGGCTCACAATTGGAATGCACCCCTAAGCCTAGTATGCCTCTCAAGCAATCAGAGGCCATACCTGAACCACCAGGAACTGGACCTTCCCTAGGGTTGTTTTCTCTTTTCCTACAGCTGTTTGTTGGGTCCTTCCTCTCTTCAATTTTTAGCAGCACTTACTCCCCTAGGATGTTTGAATTTTCCATGGTCCAGGTAGTTCCTAGGGAAGCAAGCTTATGAGCTGTGATTAAAATTTGTCCCAAATGGACAACACATTTCCTTATGAACATTTATGTTTGTGGCCCCATTTTCTTCAGGGGTGTAGGAAAAAGGTTTACTGTTAAACAATTTCAAAGTTTTAATGAATCCCATTTCAGGGACTTACTTGGATCCTCAACGATGCAATACCAAATACTTATGTTCAGTTTACTCGTGCTTTGAAAGAATTTCTGGTGATTATTATTCTAAATCACAAATTGAAAGATTGTACTGTCTTGTCCTACATCTGATGAAGTTTTCTTTGGATTTTCTGAGGGTGGGGTAGGCTGCCACTTGGCCTGCAGTAGAATATAATATTTAAAATGTTTGAATGCCTTCTAAAACCAACGGATAGGAAATTTATTTATGTTTAGCTTGTGCTAGCTACCCTGCTTCAATTATTTATTCTTTAGAGATTTTTCGATCCCATAATCATTTGGGGTGCTGAGAGGTGAAGGTCTGTTTTCTGTAACTTCTTCAGAGCTGACAGTGGGCATAGTCTTGCCTAGCCAGAGATAGAAAATCTCTTCCTGTCTGATTTGAGGCATCCAGATCTGTTTCAGCAGTGGCATTGTATGCATGTACTGACTGGAATTCTTTTTTTTTTTTGAGTTGGAGTCTTACTCTGTCACCCAGACTGGAGTGCAGTGGCCACTCCCAGCCACCGCAGCCTCGACCTGCTGGGCTCCAGCAATCCTTCTGCCTCAGCCTTCCAAAGTAGCCATAATTACAGGCATGCGCTACCATGCCCGGCTGATTTTTTGATTTATTGTAGAGATGAGGTCTCATTGCCCAGGCGAGTCTCAAACCCGTGGGCTCAGGTAATTCACTCACCTCAGCCTCCCAAAGGCACAGGATGACAGGCTGAGCCACCGAGCCCGGCTCTGATTGGAATTCTTGCATGACCAGTGTGTGGTCTTGAAATTACTGGAGTCTGGCTCAGTAAAAGGAATAAAATCAGGCATAGATTTTGACAATTTTAGGTAGTGCCTGATCACCATTCATACAAAAGCTACAAGGCCTGAAGTTATTAGCAAAGCTTAAATGATAAACTTTAATTTCTGTGGTTTTATTACAATTACCAGTCTTTAGAGTTTTTAATGTACTGTTGGACTATAATGGTAGCCTGTCAGATTGTTTTAGAGTATAATTTGAACCAGGCACTGAAGTAAATTTTATATGAAATTTGAAGAGAAATCTGAAAATGCTTGGAGACTTGCATCCAGAAAAGACTTTATTATGCCTAGATTGTTTATAGAATTTCATGTGTGTGTGTGTGTGTGTGTGTGTGTATGTGTGTGTATTTTTTAAATAAACTTTCCTCATACCATTTTTGGCATGCTGATACCATTTTGTTTTTGTTCTTTACCCCCTTTTAAAAATTGTCAGATAACTATTTACTTTATTGTAGGACAGAAATTTACCGTATATAAGATCTCTTCTTAGATAAAAATATATTTTCTCTTATATTCCTTTTTTTCTTACTAAAAACCTTATTTGTACACCAACAACCTTTTTATATTTTTCCTTTGCTTTTTCTATCCTTTTAATCTTCTTATAGATAACTTTTTATCGTCATAATTTGAATTCACCTTTTAGTAACTGTTAGGGGAAACATTTAACTTTTCGAACACCTTCAACTTCCACTAGAGAGCAGGTATCAGGAGAAAGCAGTTCTGAATGAGCACAAGGGCTAAAAAATTTGCCTTATTATTAATCAAGAAATTAATTTGGATCCTAATGACATTCATACAGACCCAAGGATTCTATGGGGTGATGGCAAACAGAGCGCTGGACTTGGCCATGCCCCCCCTTTGGTTAATGGCCACCGTCACTGAATTAGGTGTTTCCCTCTCCCCTGAAAGGCCCCACCATCTATTTCAGTGGCCTTTTAGTCTGGATGTTGGACAAAGTCCTGGGTCTTAGGCCATCAAGAACAATTGTGCTTTAAGTGCCCAGATTGACCACATTTATAGCAGTTGATACCATCCCCCTTAGCAGGTTTAACCTTATTGGGCCTCTTTTGGGTGGCTAGAGCTTTGTCATTAGTGGCAACAGACAATAGGTTTGTTTACTTTTCCTCTGTCTGGGGTTCATCCTGGAGTCCTTCTCCTCTTTCTTTTTCTTAATGTCTCAGTTTTGAAGAACTTCAGAAGCTTTCTATAATTGGGAGTTTGGTAATCATAGTCTGAGTTAAGCCTCTGGAGTTGGGTATTTAATATTTTATAGGATATAATCTTGTTTGCGAAGTAGTGAAATAAATTTTTCAAATGCCTCTGCATACAGAATTTTTGACCATATTTTGGGGGTCTACAAAGTAACTTTAATTGTCAGATAGTTTTGCTTCTTTCCAAATTACATTATCTGCTCACTTGTAGTGAGTTCAAATTTGATTTTAATAATTCACTTTTTATTATTGAAATTTAAAACCACTTAATTTTAATTTCCTTTAATTATTTAAAATCTGTCCCATTGGAGTGTCTGAGCATACAGATTATTACAAATTATTTGGTCACGTTTCATGAAATCTCAGAATTTGTTTTCAACATTTACAATTTATTCCTCAAAGGAGAATTCAAAAACAAACAAATAACTAAATAAAGCCATAAACAACATGTCAAATACTCCTGGGACCCTGATGGCTTCTTCCAAGCTGAGTGTCCTCAGTCCTCCTTAAAGCCTTTTTTTTCTTTCTGCTCCATGACTTTCCAATGATGACTACAAAATAGCCTAGTACAAAACCTTTTTAGAGTGAACAGACTGCGTAGATGTAAAATGATCTGTTCCTACTTATTCCTACTTATAAACAGGCAAAATTGTCATAAAATCCTTAAGAATTACTAAACAGTAGTCTTAGTTGAAAGATGTGGACAATTAAATGAGAGTGATCAGGTCTCACTCTATGCATCACAGAGTGTGTCTAGTATTTGACCTGTCCCTTAGGTGAAGTACCGAGCTTACAAGGTGACTTAATCAGTTGGCAATGGCCAGTTCCCATGCCTTATTAAGTCCTGCAAAGTATTCAGCACTTAAAGTTTTACCAGTCTTGCAAGAGGTATGCTAATCAGGCATAGCCAAAAAGGCAAGCATTCCAATTTAAAGTAGGGACTTAGCATACATGACAGGACTCTAAGAGACTTCCCAACAGTTTTACAGGGACAAGCAGTTGATTACGATCTTAGGCAAGGCCTAAACTGTTAGAAACAGACTTACTTTCAACTAACCCAGCTTCTAGCATTTGAAAACAAGAACAGTCTATTCAGTCCCTTAGTTGCCAGAGAAAGATTACAAAATTATTTTCTCCAAGGTTAGCATCAACTTGCACTGAGTTAACAAAAGGCTAAGTAGCATACAAGGGAAATTCCTGTTTCTTTACAGGTTGATTAGAATGAAGTTCTTCAGAATTCATGAAGGAGAACAGAGGCTAAGGTAGGGAGAGGGTGTGTTCCAGGGAAAGTATTCAGGATAACCAGTAGCTCTTCACATACACAGCAGGCAACAGCAAAAGGCAGGAATTTTAACAGTGGCAATGGGTTGGGAGAAACACCACACAAATAAAAGGAGGGAAACATAAAAAAACATGCCCTAATCAAGTTTTTATTTTTATTTTATTTTGTTTTCAATAATCAATTTTTTTTATTATGATGCTGTGAGATACAGTTAAGGGTTAGGTATACAACTACATTTCATTCAGGCACCCTATTGATTAGAGGTGCTTCCCCATCCCCAGACAGCTATTTGCTCATTAATCTCATCTCTCTCCCCCCCATAGTTTCCCACTACTGTCAGTCATTTTCTTATAGTATTAGATTGGATGTTCAAGGTTCATTATATGAGTGAAAACATGTGATACTCGGACCTTTGTTTTTGTGAGAGGTCACTCAATATTATAGGCTCTAGTTCCATCCAGGTTGCTGCAAAATTCATGATTTTGTTCTTTTTTATGGCTGCGTAGTATTCCATCATGTATATGTACCACATTTTTCTAATCCAAACCTCTTTTGATGGGCAGCATGGTTGCTTCCAGGTTCTTGCTATTATGAACAATGCTGCGATAAACATACGTATGCAGGTGTCTTTTTTGTAGAGTGATTTGTGTTGCTAAACAGTAGACAAAGCCCCACCCCTAAGCTGAATCAGATAAAAGCAACTCCCAGGCAGCCAAACCGAAGCTGTGAGTAAACCTAGCTGACTGCAATGGAAAAATAAAGGGGAGAGGCCAAGATCAGAACTGAAGTGATTTTAGTCTGATCTCTTATTGTGACATGATTTTATAATTTTGACTGTTTATTTTGATCACAATCATTGTTTGCCTTCTGACCTACACTGTTTCATGTTTATATTGGTCTGTTTCTGTGTAGCTATCAGTATTCTTTAGGGAATCTTTCTTACGTGTCTTCCTCCACTTCTTTCCAGAGTTGTGTCTGTTTCTCACCTGATAGTTGGTATGTATGTCTGTTTTCCCTCTTGCTCTTCTCTCTCTTTAACTTCCTATTGACTCCCTCTTCCTCCATTATTTTCCTCTTTTATACCCCCATTTAAATCTAGGAACCAAGACTACATACTGCTGAATGGACAGATTGTAAGGCAGAGGGAAATAGGTTCCAGTGAGCTCTTACACCTGTTTGTGGATGCTAGAATCAGCATATACACTCTGAACCACAGCTTTCCTCTCAATTAAACCTCAAAACTGCAAAAAGTACAGATTTCAGCCTATACTCCAACCTCAAAAGTGAACAAATCCAGAAGACCCTCATAAGGAAGAAAAGGATATTGCAGAAGAGAAATAAAAGCAACCTCACCTTCCCCCAAAAACAGAATTAAAGAAGGGGAGGGAAGGGGGAGAGAGAGAAAAATCTTCAAAAATGAAGAAAAACCAAAAGAAGAGTATGGGTCTCTCCCAGAACCCCAGGAAGGCAGACACTGAGAAAACTGATTTTGGAATGCAAACGATGAAGAGCCCCCAGAATGAAGGGTCTCAAACTACAAACATTGACATCAAGACAATAATGGAGAGATTAAAAAGAATGGAGGAGACACAAGAAGAAACTAGGAAGGAGCTGATATCTGAAATAACAGTAATAAAGAATACTGTGAATGAAATAAGTAACAAACTGATAAGCATGGAAAGCAGAATTACCCAAGCAGAAGAAAGAATCTCAGAACTTGAGGACCAAAATATAGAACTAACCCAAACTCTTAAAAACCCAGAAAATAAGCTCAAAAAGACAGAACAAAACCTTCAAGAGATGAGTGATTACTTCAAGAGACTGAGCCTAAGAGTAATTGGCATACCTGAGGCAGAAAGAGAGACAGAGACCACACTGGAACAAACTTTCCATGAGATCATTCAAGAAAACTTCCCTTATCTAATCAGTGATGCAAAAATTCAAACACAAGAGATTCAGAGAACTCCTGCAAGATAATAGATGAGAAGACCAACTCCTAGGCACATAATAATTTGCCTAAACAAAGTAGGCATAAAAGAAAAAAATCCTAAAGGCAGTAAGAGAAAAAGGCCAGATCACCTACCATGGAAGACCAATCAGAATAGCAGCAGATTTATCTACAGAAACCCTACAGGCTAGGAGAGCTTGGAGCCCTATCTTCAAAGTCCTAAAAGATAAACAGTTTCAACCAAGAATAACTTTCCCGGCAAAGCTAATCTTCATTGGCGAGGGAGAATTAAAATCTTTCCCAGATATCCAATCCCTAAGAACCTACGCTGCCACCAAACCAACTCTACATGAAACACTTAAGAAAGTACTAAACACAGAAGAAAAGGAAAAAAGAACAACGTTCTTCAAAAGAGTACAGGGAAAAGAATAAAATAAACATGAACCAACCCCAAAACCAAAAGAAAGACAAAAAAGAACCAAATGGAAGAACAACAACACTATAAGAATTCTATGAAAAGGATGAACTCTCACATTTAAATAACTAGCCTGAATGTGAATGGATTAAACGCACCACTGAAAAAACATAGAATGGCAAAATGGATAAAATATCACCAGGTAACAATATACTGCCTTCAAGAGACTCACCTCACTAGAAAGGACATACACAGACTCAAAGTAAGAGGATGGGAAACAAACTTTTAGGCAAATGGAACACAAAACAAAGGAGGAATCATGATCCTAATTTCAGACAAAATACCATTTAAGCTATCAAAAATTTAAAAAAATACAGAGGGCTACTACATAATGATAAAAGGTTCACCCCATCAACAGGAAATATCTATCCTAAACATATATGCACCCAACATAGGTGTGCCAACTTTCAGAAAGCAACTTCTAGGAAAACTAAAGAAAGATATTGACTTAACACCATCACAACTGGGGACTTTAATACTCCACTCACAACCCTAGACAGATC
>NW_007259254.1:98040-99263 GCF_000164805.1 Carlito syrichta
GAATCCAGATCACCAAAATAAAAACCCAAATTCAGGACATAGAAGACAAAAAGATAATACAAAAAATCAATGAAACAGAAAGCTGGTTCTTCGAAAGGATAAACAAGATCGATAGTCCCCTAGCTAGACTGACCAAGATAAAATGAGAAAAAACCCAAATAAGCACAATCAGAAACACAAAAGATGAAGTCACATCTGACCCTGAAGAAATACAAAAGATCATTAGAGACTACTACACACACTTGTATGGAAACAAACTTGAAAACCTTAAGGAAATGGAGGACTTTCTGACATCACACAACCTACCTAGTTTGGAACCAGAAGAAATTGAGACCCTAAATAGACCAATAACAATCAAGGAAATTGACTATGTAATAAAAAAAACTATCTACAAAAAAAGCTCTGGTCCAGATGGCTTTCCAGCAGAATTGTACAAGATATTTAAGGAGGAGCTGATACCCATCCTACTGAAGGTATTCCAGGTGATTGAGAAAGACAGAACTCTCCCCAAATCATTTTACAAAGCTAACATCACATTGATACCCAAGCCAGTTAAAGACCCAAAAAAGAAAGAGAACTACAGCCCAATATCTTTGGTGAATATAGATGCTGAAATTCTCTACAAGATCTTAGCAAACCGAATTCCACAATGCATCTCAAAAATCATCCACTATAACCAAGTAGGCTTCATTTCTGGGATGCAAGTCTGGTTCAACCTTTGTAAAACCATAAATGTAATTAAATACATCAACAGATGCCATAACAAAAACCACATGATTGTATCATTAGATGCAGAAAAGGTTTTGTGATAAAATCCAGCACCCCTTCTTGATAAAAACCCTTGAAAATCTAGGAATATGGGGAGCATACCTCAAAATAGTAAAAGCCATCTACGAGAAACCCACAGCCAGCATACTCAATGGAAAAAATTGGAACCATTTAGCCTGAAAACTGGAACAAGACAAGGATGCCCACACTCACCCCTCCTGTTCAACATAGTATTGGAAATCCTGGCTCCAGCAATCAGAGAGGAGAAAGCAATCAGGAGTATCCAAATAGGAAAAGAGGAAGTCAAGTTATCTCTCTTTGCAGATGATATGATTGTGTACCTTGAAAACCTCCTTACACTGTCAAAAACCTCCTTACACTGATAAAGGCCTTTAGCAAAGTCTCAGGATACAAAATAAATGTACAAAAGACAATCGCATTTCTCTGCACCAATA
>NW_007259255.1:0-28325 GCF_000164805.1 Carlito syrichta
GGGTTCACCTTAAGAACAGTACATCCAAATATGGCAAGAAGATTATTTTTGTCTTGAAATCTGGCGTTAGTTGTTCTGAGGAACCTAACGGACTTGCAGTGCCCAATCCCATTTACAACTTTTAAGAGTACCAGAATGTTGCTGGAGTCCTAAAATGACCGATTCATAATATCCGAATGCTAAATTGCTCTGAAATATTGGAGGAGCTCCAAGATCTGTTTCTTGTATTTCCCATAGCAGACAACCAGGGAATTTTTTGGATTGAGGGCACGTACAACAATGATTCTTTATTTGTACTGAGTTGTGTCCTTTATGTGAGGACTATCTTTCCCTTGATTCCTGTTTCAAAACCCTGATACTTGTTTAGCTCTTCATAAGAAGTCATGTAGTTTTTTTGATAGACGAATAGTGGGAAACACATTTATTCTCTTTTATTAGCAAGAGGCCATATAGCTTCCTGTATATGAGGATTGCTATTACCCACATTCATGCCTCGAATCCCTGATTCTTCTTTAGCCATCAGAAAGATGCCCTGTAGATTTTCAGGACTGAGGACTCGTATCACCCGTGTTCCTTATTTTTAGCAACAGCCGTACAGTACTGTATATGAGTACTCCTGTTCACAGATACATGTGTTGAAAGCTTGACTCTTTTTTATATCTTAGGAAGACGCCGTATACTTTTTCGGAGTTTGAGAAAACATGTCACGCACATTCCTTATTTTTTCTCAGGAAAAGTCAGTGCATTTGACTATATGAGGATTTCATTTCCCTAGTTTATGCCTCAAAAACCCAAATTCGTGTTTAGCTCTTAGCAAGAAACCCTGAAGTTTTATTGGGATGGAGGACACATGTAAACCAAATTCCTTTTTCTCCATTAGCAATAGACAGTGCAGTTTCCCGTTTATGAGGACTCCCATTATCCAGATTCCTACTCCCGCAACATGAATGGTGGTTATCTCTTAGCAAGATGGTCTGTTGGTTGTTGGGATGGAGGTTTCGAGTAACCAAGGTTCCTTATTCTTCCGTAGCAACAGGTCGTGTAGTGTTCTGTATATGAGGACTCCCATTACTGAATTTCCTGCTTCATTCTCAGCAAGCCGCCAAGGTATTTCCTGGTGACCTAGAATTCCATTGCTTGGATATCAAGAGAAAGACTCCCATTTAGTTCTTGAGAAATTGGAACCCAAGATTCCTGGTCCCTTTTCAAAAGACACACTAAAAATATGGTGACAGAGAAGCCCAGAATGCTGATTAATCATTATCAAGAGACTGTAGATTGAGGCGATTAAGAACTCCAAGAACCGGATTCCCTTTCCTTTCTTAGCAAATGCCCTGAATTTTCCTGTCCATATGAATTCCAAACCTCTGTGTACAAAAATGCAGATGCCCAGATGTTTCCTAGGGACATGGAATGCATGGGTCCTGGTTACAATTTAACAATTCATACTAAATATTTGCAAACTGCAAAACCCTCGACCCCTCTCCAAATAAAGTACAAAAGGAAATTTAAGGATTACCAATTTCATGTTAAGAACAAAGTTACATCCAAATACAGCAAGATGATACTTTTTTCCGGGAAACTGACATTAATTGTCCTGAGGAAGCTAATGGACTTGAACTACCAGATATCCGATTAAAACTCTCAAGAGGACCAGAATGTTTCTGGAGTCCTGAAATGACTGATTCATAATATCCACAAGCCAAATATCTCCGAAACATGAGATGAGCTCGAAACCTTGATTCTTGTTTATACCGCAGCAAGACACCCTAGGAATTTTTCAGATTGTGCCTCGTGTATCACAGATTCCTTCTTCTTGTTTACCGATGGGCCATGTAATGTCCTGTATATGAGGACTCCAGTTCCCCAGAATCCTGTTTGGAAATGTCATGTAGATATTGTGATGGACAAATCATGTAAAAGAGGTTTCTCAGTTCTCCTTAGCTAGAGATCATGTAGATTCTGCATATGAGGACTGCTATTACCTATGATCCAGCTTCTAAATCCTGATCCTTTTTTGGCCCACAGCAGATGGCCTGTTGATTTTAAGTTATGAGGAGTGCAATAACCCCGATTATTTTTCTTCCTTGGCAAGCGGCTGTGTATTTTCCTATATATTAGGACTCTCATTAGATACATCCTGCTTTGAAATTCTGATTCTTTTTATAACTTTCCAAAATACTATGAAGACTTTTGGGATTGAGGACTCGTGTTACCCAGATTCCTTACTCTTTCTTAGGAGTAGATCGTGTAATTGCATGTACATAAGGACTCCATTTTCCAGATTCATGCTCGAAAACTCCATGATTCGTGTTTAGCCCATAGCAAGATGACCTTAAGCTTTTTTGGGATTGAGGACCCGAGTAACGCAGATTCCTTATTCTTACATAGCAATAGGCAGTGAAGTTTCCTTTATGTGAGGACTTCCATTACCCAGATTCCTTCTTCAAAAACCTGATTCGTGATTACGTCTTAGGGAGACGGCCCATAGTTTTTGGGATTGAGAACTCATATAAAGGAAGATTCTTTATACTTCCTTATCATATGACGTGTAGTTTCCTGTACATGACTACCTTTATACCCTGCTTCCTGCTTCACTCTGCAAAATGCCGAGACAGTTCCTGGTGACCGAGATTTACAGTTTTTTGGATATCAAGAGAAAGACGTCCATAATATTTTTGGGAACTAGAATCCGAGATTCCTGGTTCCCATTCACAAACCCTTCCCAAAATGTGGAATATTCCAAACCCAAAACCCCAATTCCTACCTGCCCACACACAAGAATTTTCTGTACTTTGAGGTCACCTGAATTGAGGAATTTTGTACCAATATTTCTTTTGATTCTGGGGAATATGATTATGGTCGTAGATGGTCCCAGGAAACAAAAGGATTTCTAGGGCCAAATCCTTGGTTAAGACTAATAACAGGACCAGAAAATCCTGAGGGTATGTAATGCCAGATTTAGCATATCCACGGAGCAGGTAGCTCTGAAAATGTATGGACCCAGAAGCTCAGATTGCTGATTAAAACTTATCAAGAGACCAAGTAGATTCCGGAAAATGGGAACTCCTAGAACCGTATTTCCTTTTAATTCTCAGTAAAATGCCCTGATTTTTCCTGTCGATTTGGATTCCAAATTCAGTATATCAAAAGACAGATGCCCAGAAGTTTCCTAGGTTCATAGATTCCATGATTCATGGTTACCATGAAAAGTATGAAGTAAACATTTGGCAAGTGAAAAACCATTGTCCCTTCTCAAAATAATGTGAGTCACGGAAGGGGAAGGGTTACGGGGTTCACCTTAAGACCAGAGATACATCCAAATAAGGCAAGAAGATTCTTTTTGTCCTGGAATCTGGCCTTAGATGTTCAGAGGAACTTAACATACTTGGAGTGCCCAATACCATTTTCAACATTTAAAAGGACCAGAATGTTGCTGGAGTCCTGAAATGACCGATTCATAATATCTGAAAGCTAAGTTGCTCTGAAATATTTGAGCAGTTCTAAGATCTCTTTCTTCTTTGTCCTACAGCAGACAACATGGGAATTTTTTGTATTGAGGGCACGTACAACAATGATTCTTTATCCGTACTTATTTGGAGACCATGTAGTGTCCTGTATTTGAGGACTCTCATTTCCTTGATTCCTCTTTCGAAACCCTGATTCTTGTTTAGCCATTAGTTAGAAGTCATGTAAATTTTTTGATAGAGGAACCGTGGATAACAGATTTCTTCTCTTTTGTTAGCACGAGGCCATGTAGTTTACTGTATATGAGGATTGCTATTACCCACATACATGCCTCGAATCCCTAATTCTTCTTTAGCCGTCAGCACGATGCCCTGTAGATTTCCAGGGCTGAGGACTCATATAACCCAGATTCCTTATTTTTAGCAACAGCCATGCAGTCACCTGTATATGAGGACTCCTGTTCACAGATACATGCGTCAAAGCTTGATTCTTATTTAGATCTTAGGAAGATGCCGTATTTTTTTTGGAGATTGAGAAAACATGTCACCCACATTCCTTATACTTTCGTCGGAAATTTCAGTGCATTTCCCCGTATATGAGGATTTCATTTCCCTACTTTATGATTCAAAAACCCAAATTCGTGTTTAGCCCTTAGCAAGAAACCGTGAAGTTTTATTGGGATGGAGGACACATGTAAACCAGATTGCTTATTCTCCTTTAGCAATACACAGTGCAGTTTCCTGTATATGAGGACTCCCATTATCCAGATTCCTACTCCCATCACCTGAATCGTAGTTATCTCTTAGCAAGATGGTCTGTATGTTTTGGGATGGAGGCCTCGTTTAACCAAGATTGCTTATTCTTCCGTAGCAACAGGTCGTGTAGTTTTCTGTATATGAGGACACCCATTACTGAAATTCCTGCTTCATTCTCAGCAAGACGCCAAGATATTTCCTGGTGACCTAGGATTCCAGTTGCTTGGATATCAAGAGAAAGACTCCCATAAAGTTCTTGAGGAATTGGAACCCAAGATTCGTGGTCCCTTTTCAAAAGACACAGTAAAAATGTGGCAACATAGAAGCCCTGATTGCTGATTAAACCATATCAAGAGACTTTGTAGATTTAGGCTACAGAGAACTCCAAGAACAGGATTCCCTTTCCATTCTCAGCAAGATGACCTGAATTTCCCTGTCCATGTGGATTGAAAAACATTGTGCACTAAAACGCAGATGCCCAGATGTTTCCTAGGGATGTGGAATACATGGATCCTGGTTACTTTTTAATAATACGTACTAAATATTTGGCAACTGCAAAACCCTCGGCTCCTCTACAAATAAAGTACAAACGGAAATTTAAGGATTACCAAGATCATCTTAAGACCAAAGTTACATCCAAATATGGCAATATGATCCTTTTTTTCCAGGAGTCTGGCTTTAATTTTCCCAAGGAACTTAAGGGATTTGTACTACCAGATACCCAATTAAAATTCTCAAAAGGACCAGAATGTCGGAGTACTGGCTCCGACCTAGGAGGGAGGTTTAGGACCTGCACCGGAGAGTCAAGACGGAGAGAATAGACCACTTGGAGGCATTTCTTCTGGGGTCAGTATGATTAGGACTGAGTCCAAATTTTATTCAGACTCCTTCCCACTTATATTCCATGTTCTATACCTTCCAGCAGTGTGATAATTACTTGTTGGGGCATACAAATTCCATGATGTATATCGTGCTTTACAAACTATGCATCACAGGACCATCACAAGACTTGCAAGTTCCAAGCAACAATTCGAACTCCATGATGCCTGACGTGTTTCACAAAACTCACATCAATGTCACAGGTGCACAATTTCAGTACAGTTCGTTCATACTGTCTTCCACAGTGTTCAATAAATCATTCATATTATACTCTTTGTTCTAAACCCTGATTAATTCAAAAACATTCTAAGTTAACTCTAGGTTCAATCCAAGTTCACTGACTCCTAATATTTTTTAACGATTGATATCATCAACTTAACACTATACTATAGTCTATAAGTTTCCTTAAATGACTTAATTTTTATTTATTCCATTATCCTATTATGATTCAACATAGTGCCCTGTAATTCTATAACAATTAATTCAAAACTTATTCCTTACCATGACCTTAATGAGTTTCATAAAACTAAACTGTGATTTTTATATTATCTAGTGATTGGACTTCAATACTATGCTATAACTTATTAAGCTAATACCTTATCATTTAATCTATAATTATCATTGACGTATGGTTTTTGAAATCATAACACTATAATTCTCATTCTATTTTAATAAAACTATAACTTTAACCCAAAAATTAAATCTTTTTTCCTAGTATTTTAATACATGGCTACGTGTAAAATTTTCTATTGTCATATTAGAAGCAAGAAAAACACCATTGGGAAAATTTCGTTATACTATTCAAAGGGTCTTAAAATGGCCTACAGGAACAGGAACTAAAGTCATAATCTGAGAAGGAAACTTAAAAGCTTAAACAAAATGTAAAAGTTTTCTATGAATGCTTATTACTGTTTCAATCTTTCCGATGGAAATTGTATCATCTTAAATGTATGTTTTATCCAAACAAGTCTATTCTAAAAATCATATAGTAGCTGTCACACTCTTGGATAATGGACTGCACGGTTACCATGAAAATGGCCACGGGATGAAGCAAACAGAGTTTCGGTATGTAACAAAACTAGATAAACGTCCTGCCTGGCTAGAGGCAGGGCAATAAAACTATTATGGTAATTTAGTTTCTAATCTTAATCCTAGGAGAAATTGCCTTTGGGAACAAGAGCTGACTAACCATTCTACCAGGAAATAGAAGTTTCAAAATATCTAGAAAAAAGTACAAGTTAGAAGGGACAAGGTCATATAAAATAATTCTGCTGTGCAACTTTCCATCAGGTGTATAAAGATTTACTCATAAGTTTTACTGCCATGTATACTCACCGGTCACTAATCACACGCCAATATCATAGGTATAACTGATATCCTATGTCAGAGGCAATCTTCCAGATGGGCCTTTACAGGCCTCAACCATGTAGCTATAGATGTTGGCTCCCAACATTTCCCCCTTTTTTATTAAAAACATACGTTAAACATCTTGGCTTCTGTCTTAGGTTGTTCTCGCTTCACCATAGTTGTTACCCGTCATCGGCTGGTCCTCCCTCCAGGTGGAGGATGCCTGTCTTAGGTTCATACCAGGTGGCTGGAATCTTACCCGTCACTGAATACCAAGAGTGTAAAGACTTGACGGGACATAGGGAGAGTGAAGAATGGTGAGCAGATGACACAGATGACATAAAATATTAGCCTTTATGACATAAGTGACCAGCTGAGAGATGACATTATTTTTTTGTTTTATTAGTAAGAACTGCCAAATGAATATTATGAGAATTACGTTGAACTGCTTTCCTTAAACGTTGGATGATGACTGGAAAGATAAACAGCAGAAAAAGAACAATCATACCAATAGCAATGAAATTATAGATCAGATTCCAAACAGAATTGGAAGCCTCAAACTGAGAAAGGGAAGAAGTAAATCTAGATGCTAGTTGAGAAAATGAAAGTGAGGAGAGATGTGCCTGAGAAATAGCAGTAATCTGACTATGCAACTGTTGAATGTTTAAAGAAGGATTAGAAGACTGACAAACTCCCATAAGATGTTTCTGAACATCTGTCCAACTGACATTCTGACCATCATATGGCAAAGGTGTAACACAAATCCATTTAAATTGAGCGTGACAAACTACAGACATCTGAACCTTCATGTGTTGTATTTGATTTCCTATATACACTAATGCTGATTCTAAAGTGTTCAAGCTATCAATAATACCTTTATCTATCTGCTCTTGAGTAAATAAAGCTAAGCTAACATTTTGAGATAAATCATTCACATGATCAGCTGTATTCACTTCCTGTACTAAAGCAGTTGCAGAAGCGGCCACAGATCCTATAATAGAAATTAGTGCAGAAATTCCCAAGATTAAAGCTGCAACAAACCTACAAGGCCTATTTAACATTGCTGTGGCTTGTTCTAAAATATAAGTACCTGGAGAAGAATACCACGGTTCCGGTAGCTGAACAGGCACAAAAACGTAAGAAGGATGCTTTAACAGAAATACTTGATATGGGTTACCAATAATACAGTTAGACAAAGTACAATTTTCACAATTAATTTCAAAATGACCAAAATTATATATTACCGAATAAATAGAATGAGCATTAGCAGTTAACAAAACATATGGGGAATCAACACAAGTCTGTAAAAAGGTTGTAAAACAGGAATGAGGACAATAAAGTGTTACAGGACCTGTTGCTGCAAACAATCAATAAAGCTGAGTCTGTAATGAATGATTAGAGGATAGAGAACTTAGAAACATGGGTGTAGCCCATCCATGCGGAAGCCTTCTAGCTGTGGCAAGTGTAGAGCCATTCAAACCCCAGTCACTAATATATAACTTTTCACCGGGTACAGGATAGTCCACCTTAGAGTTATAAGCACAGTCTCTCCATTTCGGGAAGCCAGCATCTCGCCATATGAGTTACCAGTCCTTTTCCGTATCATCGAAGGGGCAAGCAGGTACGCTGAGAGGTGATGAAGATCTAGTCAAACGACTAGGGGCGGTTCCTCCAGGCATTAACATCTCCAGTCGCCAACCGTCCGTGATATTGTCCTGATAAGGGCTTTCTGTACTCAGAGACTTAAAGGTAGACATTAAGCAAGAAGGCTGGTAATTATTAAAAGCAGAATTATTATAAAAACAAATAGGGATGGAGTTGGAATCTCCTCCATAAGAAAAACTATGATTAGTAACAAGTTTGACTTGAGCACGAAATAAAGCAGGTTCTACCCTTTTCCTGTAAGAAGACTTCCATTTTATCAGAGGTTTTATCCTTTCTTTTGGATCTCAATGTCTAGTAATAGCTGAGTAGCCTGAAGAGTCCAAATTTAAATGATTAATAACAAATAAAGTGTGATTCAAGATGTGGTGAGGAGAGCTATACTTGAACTCACCCTCTTATAACTTAATTGATTTTTTAAAGTTTGGTGAACTCTTTCAACTATGGCTTGACCTTGTGGATTGTAGGGAATTTCTGTGGAATGAGAAATATTAAATTAGGAGTAAAATTGCTGGAAAGATTTAGATGTATTTGCAGGACCGTTGTTGGTTTTCAGTTGCTCTGGCATACCTAGCTGTGAAAAGCTAAAGAATAAATGTTGTACCACGTTCTTGTAGGCTTCTTCCAGTTTTTGCTGAAGCTAAAATAACATGATAAAATGTATCTACAGTCATATGCAAATAAGACAATTTTCCAAACCTGGGAAAACGTGTTACATCCTTTTGTCATAGTATGTTAGGTCTCAGTCCTTGAGAATTGACTCCTCCTGGAGCTGGAACAAAAGTTTTTGAATTCTCAGAGAGTAAAATGAATGTAAATTGTTTGCAATCCTCTGGGCTTAAAGGTATAGTAAAGAAACAATTCTGTAAATCAATAAGTATAATATTAAAGTTAACAGGTATAGCAATCCAGGCTGTAACATTCCATGGCTCCCATAGTACTATTAATAGCTCTTAAATCCTGTAAAAGTCTCCATATACCAGATTTTTTCTTAATTACAAAACTTAGGAGTGTTTTCAGGGCTAGTGGTTGCCATTCAGGGGGGGCTAGTAGATGGCTCTATATGATCAGCCTTTAATTGTTGTAAAACTAGTTTTTTGACTGCCTTAGCTTTTCAAGGGCATGGGCTATTGTTCCAACCAAACCGGCTTTTTGGCTCTCCAGGTAATAGGGTCTTGGGAACAATGGATTTAATACCAGCTTAATTTGTCTTTTCATTAACTTGGACAGGTTCCTGCATTACCTGTCGTCTTTGCCAAGTCCCTTAAAGGGATCATAGCCCATCTACAGTATTTGTGCTGAAGCTTTATCATTAGGGCTATATAAATGCATGCTTATTTGAGCAAGAATATCTCTTCCCCATAATGTAAAGGGGATAGATGGAATAAACTTTGGGCAAAAAGTTTTTGAAGTCTCATTTGTATAATTTAAAATTTTTAGAGCTATTGGCTACTGATGGTACTCGACCAATGCCTATGAGTCCTAAAGGAGCTTTTTGAGTAAACCAAGAAGCAGGCCAATTTTCCCAGCAATACAGGAAACATCGGCTACGGTGTTCATTAAGTCTTTAATCTTAACTCCTTGTATATATAGAGGTTTAGAGACAGTAACCTCCTGAGCCAAAAAACCAACATCGCTAGAGTCAAATTCAGAGTTACCTCTAGGCAGGTTAGTTAATATTACCTGTTTTATGATAAAGCAGGAGCAGCAACTGGGCTATTTTCTGATCTTTGTTAAACTGTACAGTTTTGTTAGGGGGAGCAACAAGCACCTGGATTTCCCCTGTGTATACTGAATCCACCACTCCAGGAATAATGGAAATTCCTTGTAAAGACAAGGAACTTCTGCCTAATATTACACCCACTATTCCTTCTGGGAGAAGGCCCTTCTCCCACAGGAATTGGTGTTACTGGAATGTTTGGAGTTAATATTGTTGTGGTGGAGGAACACAAGTTCAGTCCGGTACTCCCAGGGATGCCTCGTTGTTGATTTAAAGGATTACCATTTTTATGAAATTTAGATAGGCATTCTCTAGCTTAATGAAAGCCTTTTTGGAAGTTTGAACTCAAAGTTTTTAGTCTAGTAGACCCAGTAAATGGTGACAGTGTGCCATGTAAGTTAGCTATATCTTGCTTAATTAATCTCTGCTAATGTGTCTGACTTGACCACAGTTAAAGCAAGACTGCAATGAGATATTCTGTTTATTATTCATATACTTTTACATATAAAAATTATTTATATATTGTTTATGATTTACTTATATTATTTATTACTTATATATTATTTATATTGCTTATATATTGCTTATATTGCTATATATACTGCTTATATGCTTATTATTTATTTTACTTATATTACTTATATTATTTACATATTACTTATTTTTGACTTATATTATTTATATTACATATATATTCTTTATATACATAGCTTATATTACTTATATATATTGCTTATATACAACTTATATTACTTATATCACTTATACTTTACTCATATACATTTGTTTATTATTACTTGAGCTTTCTACATTTCTATAAGGAAAAGAAAAGTGTGACTTAGTTCAGGTTTTATTTCAGTAGTCTTAACTTTTAAGGAAAACTTTAGAGAGAGGTTCAGCAAGGGTGGCAAGAAGGAAGGGTTTTTAATCATCATAATTATCATTAGCATTGTCTGATATAATCAATTATATTGCCGGTCCTTTTTATCAGACATTAAAGCCTAACAAATGTTATTAGCATTTTTAACAGTCAATTGTTTTACTAAAATTTTTGCTGCCTCTTTGTTAGTAATTACACGTTTGATGGTGATGGTTATTTTAGAAATGAAATTCTCCTAATTTTTATCTGCCTTTTGTTTTATCTTAGACAAAGAAAGAGTTTAAGTGAAATTAGCAGGAAACTTTCTGTACAAAATCTAGAAAAGAATTTACTTTATCTTTGCTTACCTTAACACCTTTATGTTTTAACGCTTTAGACATGATTCAAATATAGTCTTGCCTTTCTTTGGAGCCACAGTTCCCCATAGCAGTAAAAACACCAATATACACAATATACAGTAATATCTCTACAAAAACTGAATCGCTCTTTATGGCGATAACGAATCACACAGTCCTTCAGTGACACTATACAACCAATCTGCCTGCCTATCAAACCACGCACTCCGGGGGGGGGGCCTGCAGCACCCTAAGGCAAGGCATGTCCTGACACGAGATTAATGAACAAACGGGGAATATATATATACAATTACCGGAGTCAGGTCCCTGGGTTCGGGCGCCAAAGCTGTCAGAGTACCGGCTCCGACCTAGGAGGGAGGGTTAAGACCTGCACCGGAGAGTCAAGATGGAGAGAAGAGACCACTCGGAGGCAGTTCTTCTGGAATCAGTCTGATCAGGACTAAGTCCAAATTTTATTCTGACTCCTTCCAACTTATATACTATTTTCTATACCTTCCAGCAGTGTGATAATTACTTGCTGGGGGTGTAGAAATTCCATGATGTATATCGCACTTTACAAACTATGCATCACAAGACCATCACGAGACTTGCAAGTTCCAAGCAAACAATTCGAACTCCATGATGCCTGACGTGCTTCACAAAACTCACATCAAGGTCTCAGGTACACAATTTCAATACAGTTTGTTCAAAGTGTCTTCCATAGTGTTCAATAAATCATTCATATTATACTCTGTTCTAAACCCTGATTAATACAAAAACTTCCTAAGTTAACTAAGGGTTCAATGCAAGTTCACTGACCCCTAATATTTTTTAACGATCGATATTATCAACTTAACACTATACTATAATCTGTAAGTTTCCTTAAATGACTTAATTTTTATTTATTCAATTAACCTATTATGATTCAACATAGTGCCCTGTAATTCTATACAAATTAATTCAAAACTTATTCCTTACCATGACTTTATGAGTTTCATAAATCTAAGCTTTAATTTTTTTATGATCTAGTGATTGGACTTTAATACTATACTCTATCTTATTAAGCTAATACCTTATCATTAAATCTTATAATTACCATTGATGTATGATTTTTAAAATCATAACACTATAATTCTCATTCTATTTTAATAAAACTACGACTTTAACCCAAAACGTAAATCTTTTTTCCTAGTATATTAATACATGGCTACGTGTAAAATTTCCTATTGTCATATTAGAAGCAAAAAGAACACCGTTGGGAAAATTTCGTTATACTAATCAAATAATCTTAAAATTGGCCTACAGGAAGAGGAACTAAAGTCATAATCTGAGATAAGGAAACTTAAAAGCTTAAACGAAACTTAAAAGTTTTCTATGAATGCTTATTACTGTTTAAATCTTTCCGAAGGAAATTGTATCGTCTTAAATGTATGCTTTATCCAAACAAGTCTATTCTAAAAATCAAATAGTAGCTGTCACACTCTTGGATAATGGACTTCACGGTTACCATGACAATAGCCACGGGCTGAAGCAAGCAGAGTTTCAGCATGTAACGAAACTAGAAAAACGTCATGCCTGGCTAGAGGCAGGGCAATAAAACTATTATGGTAATTTAGTTTCTAATCTTTATCCTAGGAGAAACTGCCTTTGGGAACAAGAGTAGACTAACCAGTCTACCAGGAAATAGAAGTTTAAAAATATCTAGAAAGAAGTACAACTTAGAAGGGACAAGATCATATAAAATAATTCTGCTGTGCAACTATCCATCAGGTGTATAGAGATTTACTCATAAGTTTTACTGCCATGTATGCTCACTGGTCACTAATCACACACCAATATCATAGGTATAACTGATATCCTATGTCAGAGGTGATCTTTCAGATGGGTCTTTACAGGCCTCAGCCATGTAGCTATAGATGGTGACTCCCAACACCAGAATGTTGCTGGCGTCCTGAAATGACTGATTCATAATACCCACAAGCCAAATATCTCCAACATGAGACAAGCTCGAAGCCTTGATTCTTGTTTATACTGGAACAAGACACCCTGAGAATTTTTTGGATTCTGGACTTGAATATCACAGATTCCTTAGTCGTCTTTACCGAGGGGCTGTGTAATGTCCTGTATATGAGGACTCCCGTTTCCCAGAAACCTGTTTGGAAAACCTGATTCTTGATTTGCCATTAGCAACATGTCATGTAGATATTGTGACGGAGGAACCGTGTAAAACAGGTTTCTTAGTTCTCCTTAACTAGAGATCATATAGATTCTGCATATGAGGACTGCTATTACCTATGTTCCAGCTTCTAAACCCTGATTCTTGTTTAGCCCACAGCAGATGGCCTGTTGATTTTAAGGACTGAGGACTGGTATGACCCCGATTCTTTTTCTTCCTTGCCAAGGGGCTTTGTATTTATCTGTATATTAGGACTCTCATTAGATAAATCCTGCTTCGAAACTCTGATTCTTTTAGAACTTTCCAAGATGCTCTGTAGATTTTTGGGATTGAGGACTCGTGTAACCCAGATTACTTAGTCTTTCTTAACAAAAGGTCATATAGTTGTCTGTAAATAAGGACTCCATTTTCCAGATTCATGCTCCAAAACACCATGATTCGTGTTTATCCCATAGCAAGATGACCTTAAGCTTTTTTGGGATTGAGGACCTGAGTAACGTAGATTCCTTATTATTACTTAGCAATAGGCAGTGAAGGTTCCTGTATGTGAGAACTCCCATTACCCAGATTCCTACTTCAAAAATCTGATTCGTGGTTACCACATAGGAAGACAGCCTGTAGTTTTGTGACTGAGGACTCATATAAGGAAGATTCCTTATACTTCCTTACCAAAATGTTGGGTAGTTTCATGTATATGACGAACTCCATTACCCAGCTTCCTGCTTCACTATGCAGATTGCCAAGACAGTTCCTGGTGACCGAGTATTACAGTTTTGTGAATATCAAGAGAAAGACGTCCATAATATTCTTTGGGAACTTGAATCCAAGATTCCTGGTTCCCCGTCACAAGACCTCACCAAAATCGGGAATATTCCAAACCCAAAACCCCAATTCCTACCTGCCCACCGACAAGAATTTTCTGTACTTTGAGGTCACCTGAATCGAGAAATTTTGTACTAATATACCTTTTGACTCTGGGGAACATGATTATGGTCAAAGATGGTCCCAGGAAAAAAAAAGGATTTCTAGGGACAAATCCTAGATTACAACAAACAAGAGGACCAGAAAGATCCTGAGGATCTGTAATGACAAATTTAGTATATCAATGGAGGAAGGAGCTCTGAAAACGTAGGAACCCAGAAGCCCAGATTGCTGATTAAACCTTATGAAGAGGCCGTGTAGATTCCGGACAAAGAGAACCCCTAGAAACGGATTTCCTTTTAATTCTCAGTAAGATGCCCTGATTTTTCCTGTCGATTTGGATTGCAAATTCAGTATATCAAAAGACAGATGCCCAGAAGTTTCCTAGGTTTGTGGATTCCCTGATTCCTGGTTACCATTAAAAGTATGTAGTAAACATTTGGCAAAAGCTAAACACTTGTCCCTTCTCAAAATAAAAAGAGACAGGGAATGGGAGGAATACATGGTTCACCTTAAGACCATAGTTACATCCAAATATGGCAAGAAGATTCTTTTTGTCCTGGAATCTGGCCTTAGATGTTCTGAGGAACCTAAAGGTCTTGGAGTGCCCAATACCATTTACAACTTTTAAGAGGACCAGAATGTTGCTGGAGTCCTGAAATGACCGATTCATAATATCCGAATGCTAAATTGCTCTGAAACATTTGCGAAGTTTGAAGATCTGTTTCTTTTTTGTCCCATAGCAGACAACCTGGATATTTTCTGGACTGAGGGCACGTACAACCATGATTCTTTATTCGTAATTATTTGGAGGCCATGTAGTGTCCTGTATGTGAGGACTTTCTTTCCCTTGATTCCTGTTTCTAAACCCTGATCTTGTTTAGCCTTTAGTAAGAAGTCATGTAGATTTTTTGATAGAGGAACCGTGGAAAACAGATTTCTTCTCTTATATTAGCATGAGGCCATGTAGTTTCCTGTATATGAGGATTGCTATTACCCACTTTCATGCCTCGAATCCTTGATTCTTCTTTAGCCGTCAGGAAGATGCCCTGTAGATTTTCAGGACTGAGGTCTCGTATAACCCAGATTCCTTGTTTTTAGCAACAGCCGCGCAGTTACCTGTATATAAGTACTCCTGTTCACAGATACATGCGTCAAAACTTGATTCTTGATTAGATCTTAGGAAGACGCCATATACATTGTTGGAGATATAAAAAATATGTCACCATCATTCCATATCCATTCTTAGGAAAAGTCAGTGCATTTGCCTGTATATGAGGATTTCATTTCCCTAGTTTATGCTTCAATAACCCAAATTCGTGTATAGCCCTTAGCAAGAAACCCTGAATATTTAATGGGATGGCGGACACGTGTAAACCAGATTCCTTATTCTCCTTTAGCAATAGACAGTGCAGTTTCCTGTATATGAGGATCCCCATTATCCAGATTCCTAATCCTACAACCTGAATGGTGGTTATCTCTTAGCATGATGGTCTGTAGTTTTTTGGGATGGAGGCCTCGTGTAACCAAGATTCCTTATTCTTCTGTGGCAACAAGTCGTGTAGTGCTCTGTATATGAGGACTCCCATTACTGAAATTCCTCTTTCATTCTCAGCAAGACGCCAAGATATTTCCTGGTGACCTAGAATTCCAGTTCCTTGGATGTTAAGAGAACGACTCCCATAAAGTTCTTGAGGAATTGGAACCCAAGATTCCTTGTCCCTTTTCAAAAGACACACTAAAAACTTGGTGACATCGAAGCCCAGATTGCTGATTAAACCATATCATTAGACGTTGTAGATTTAGGCTATTGAGAACTCCAAGAAACGGACTCCCTTTCCGTTCTCAGCAAGATGCTCTGAATTTCCCTGTCCATGTGGATTCCAAAACTCTGCGTACAAAATGCAGATGCCCAGATGTTTCCTAGGGACGTGGAATCCATGGATCCTGGTTACATTTAAAAAATACGTACTAAATATTTGTCAATTGCAAAACCCTCAGGCCCTCTACAAATAAAGTTCAAACTGAAATTTAAGGATTACCAAGTTCATGTTAAGACCAAAGTTACCAACAAATATGGCAACATGATACATTTTTCCGGGAAAATTTCCTTAAGTGTCCCGAGGAACCTAGTGACTTGTACTACCAGAAACCCGATTACAACTTTCAAGAGGACCAGAATGATGCTGGAGTCCTGAAATGACAGATTCATAATAGCCACAAGTCAAATACCTCTGAAACATGAGACGAGATCGAAGCCTTGATTCTTGTTTATACTGCATCAAGACCCCCTGAGAATTTTTCGGATTGTGGAATAGTGTATCACAGATTCCTTATTTTTCTTTACCGAGGGGCTGTGTAATGTCCTGTATATGAGGACTCCCTTTCCCTAGAATCCTGTTTGAAAACCCTGATTATGTTGTGCCATTACCAAGAGGTCATATAGATATTGTGACGGAGGAACCGTGTAAAAGAGGTTTCTTAGTTCTCCTTAGATAGAGATCATGTAGATTCTGCATATGAGGACTGCTATTACCTATGTTCCAGTTTTTAAACCCTGATTCTTGTTTAGCCCACAGCAGATAGACTATTTACTTTAAGGTCTGAGGACTGCTATAACCCTGATTCCTTTTCTTCCTTGGCAAGGGGCTGTGTATTTTCCTGTATATTAGGACTCTCATTAGTTATATCCTGCTTCGAAACTCTGATTCTATTTACAACTTTCCAAGATGTTCTGTAGATTTTTTCATTGAGGACTCGTGTAACCCAGATGCCTTATTCTTTCTTAGCAAAAGGTCATGTAGTTGCCTGTAAATAAGGACTCCATTTTCCAGATTCATGCTTGAAAACACCATGATTCGTGTTTAGCCCATAACAAGATGACCTTAAGGTTTTTTATGATTGAGAACCCGAGTAACGCAGATTCCTTATTCTTACTTAGCATTAGGCAGTGAAGTGTCCTTATGGGAGGACTCCCATTACCCAGAATCCTACTTCAAACCCTGATTCGTGGTTACGTCTTTGGAAGACGGCCTGTAGTTTCTGGGATTGATAACTTATATAAGGAAGATTCGTTATAGTTCCTTAGCAATATGACGTGTAGTTTCTTGTGTATGACGACCTGCATTACCCAGCTTCCTGCTTCACTCTGCAGGATGCCAAACCCGTTCCTGGTCACCGAGAATACCAGTTTTCTCGATATATGTGAAAGACGTTCATATTTTTCTTTGGGAACTGGAATCCAAGATTCCTGGTTCCCCTTCAGATGACCTTCCCAAAATGTGGAATATTCCAAACCCCAAATCCCAATTCCTACATGCCCACCCAAAAGAATTTTCTGTACTTTGATGTCACATGAATCGAGGTATTTTGTACCAATATACCTTTTGATTCTGGGAATATGATTATGGTCGTAGCTGGTTCCAGCAAACAAAAGGATTTCTAGGGCCAAATCCTTAATTACAACTAACATGAGAATAAGAAAGATTCTGAGGATCTGTAATGACAGATTTAGCGTATGCATGGAGTATGTAGCTTTGAAAATGTAAGTACCCAGAATCCCAGATTGCTGATTAAACTTTATCAATAGTTCCTGTATATTCCTGTAAATGAGAAAGCCTAGAACAGGATTACCTTTTAATTCTCAGTAAGATGCCCTGATTTTTTCTGTTGATTTGGATTCCAAATTCAGTATATCAAAAAACAGAGGCCCAGAAGTTTCCTAGGTTCGTGCATTCCATGATTCCTGGTTACCATTAAAAGTACGTAGTAAACATTTGGCATGTGCAAAAACCATGTCCCGTCTCAAAATAAAAAGAGACACGGAAAGGAAAATATTACAGGGTTCACCTTAAGACCAGAGTTATATCCAAGTATGACAAGAAGATTCTTTTTGTCCTGGAATCTGGCCTTATTTGTTTTGAGGAACCTAACGGACTTGGAGTGCCCAATACCATTTACAACTTTTAAGAGGACTAAAATGTTGCTGGAGTCCTGAAATGACCGATTCATAATATCCGAGTGCTAAATTGCTCTGAAACATTTGGGGAGCTCGAAGATCTGTTTCTTGTTCGTCCCGTAGCAGACAACATGGGAATTTTTTTGATTGAGGACTCGTACAACAATGATGCTTTATTCGTACATAGTTGGAGGCCATGTAGTGTCCTGTATGTGAGGACTCTGTTTCCCTTGATTCTTGTTTCATAACCCTGATTCTTATTTAACCCTTAGTAAGAAGTTATGTAGATTTTTGATAGAGGAACCGTGGAAAACAGATTTCTTCTCTTTCATTAGTAAGAGGTCATGTAGTTTCCTGTGTTTGAGGATTTCTATTACCCACATTCATGCCTCGAATCCCTGAATCTTCTTTAGCCATCAGCAAGATGCCCTGTAGATTTTCAGGACCGAGGACTCGTATAACCCAGATTATTTATTTTTAGCAACAGCCGTGCATTTACCTGTATATGAGTACTCCTGTTCACAGATACATGCGTCGAAAGCTTGATTCTTGTTTAGATCTTAGGAAGACGCTGTATACTTTTTTGGAGATTGAGAATACATGTAACCCACATTCCTTATACTTTGGACGAAAATGTCAGTGCATTTGCCTGTATATGAGTCTTTCATTTCCCTAGTTTATCTTTCAAAAACCCAAATTCGTGTTTAGCCCTTAGCAAGAAACCCTAATTTTTTATTTGGATGGAGGACACGTGTAAACCAGATTCCTTATTTTCCTTTAGCAATAGACAGTGCAGTTTCCTGTATATGAAGACTCCCATTATCCACATTCCTACTCCCAAACCTGAATGGTGGTTATCTCTTAGCAGGACGGTCTGTAGGTTTTTGCGATGGAGGCCTCGTGTAATCAAGATTCCTTATTCTTCCGTAGCAACAGGGAGTGTAGTCTTCTGTATATGAGGAGTCCCATTACTGAAATTCCTGCTTCATTCTCAGCATGACGTCAAGATAATTTCTGGTGACCTAGAATTTCAGTTGCTTGGATATCAAGATCAAGACTCCCATAAAGTTCTTGAGGTATTGGAACCCACGTTTCCTGGTCCCTTTTCAAAAGACACACTAAAAATATGGCGACATAGAAGCCCAGTTTGCTGATTAAACCATGTCAAGAGACTTTGTAGATTTAGGCGATAGAGAACTCCAAGAACCGGAGTCGCTTTCTGTTCTCAGCAAGATGCCCTGAATTACCCTGTCCATGTGGATTCCAAAACTCTGTGTAAAAAATGCAGATGCCCAGATGTTTTCTAGGGATGTGGAATCCATGGACCCTGGTTGCATTTTAATAATACGTACTACATATTTTGCAACTGCAAAGTCCTCTGCTCCTCTACAAATAAAGTACAAATGGAAATTTAAGGATTAGCAAGTTCATCTTAAGACCAAACTTACATCCAAATACGGCAATGTTATACTTTTTCCCCGGTAGTCGGGCTTTAATTGTCCCAAGGAATTTAAGGTATTGTACGACCAGATACTCGATTACAACTCTCAAGAGGACCAGAATGTTGCTTGAGTCATGAAATGACTGATTCATAATACCCACAAGCCAAATATATCTGAAACATGAGACGAGCTCAAAGCCTTGATTCTTGTTTATACCGCAGCAAGACACCCTGATAATTATTCGGATTCTGGAGTTATGTGTCACAGATTCCTTATTCTTCTTTACCGAGGGGCCTTGTAGTGGCTTGTATTGAGGACACCCTTTCCCCAGAACCCAGTTTGGAAATCCTTATTGTTTTTTGCCATTAGCAAGATGTCATGTAGATATTGTGATAGAGGAACCGTGTAAAAGATATTTCTTAGTTCTCCTTACCTAGAGATCATACAGATTCTGCTTATGAGGACTGATATTACCTATGTTCCAACTTCTAAACCCTGATTCTTGTTTAGCCCATAGCAGATGGCCTGTTGATTTTAAGGATTGAGGACTGCTATAACTCTGATTCTTTTTCTCCCTTGGCAAGGGGCTGTGTATTTTCCTGTATATTAGGACTCTCATTGGATACATCCTGCTTCGAAACTCTGATTCTTTTAGAATTTTCCAAGATGCTCTGTAGATTTTCGGGATTGAGGACTCGTGTAACCCTGATTCCTTATTCTTTCTTAAGAAAAGGTCACGTAGTTGCCTGTAAATAAGGACTCCATTTTCCCGATTCATGCTCGAAAACACCATGATTCGGGTTTAGCCCATAGCAAGATGAACTTAAGCTTTTTTGGGATTGAGGACTCTAGTAACGCAGTTTCCTTATTCTTACTTAGCAATAGGCAGTGAAGTTTCCTGTATGTGAGGACTCCCATTACCAGATTCCTACTTCAAAAATCTGATTCGTGGTTACCACTTAGGAAGACGGCCTGTGGTTTAGGGACTAAAGACTCATATAAGGAAGATTCCTTATGCTTCCTTACCAATATGTCGTGTAGTTTCCTGTATATGATGACCTCCATTACCCAGCTTCCTGCTTCACTCTGCTGGATGCTGGGACAGTTCCTGGTGACCGAGTATTCCAATTTTGTGAATATCATGAGAAAGAAGTCCATAATGTTCTTTGGGAACTGGAATCCAAGATTACGTGTTCCCCTTCACAAGACCTCCCCAAAATGTGGAATATTCCAAACCCAAAACCCCAATTCCTACCTGCCCACCAACAAAAATTTTCTGTACTTTGACGTCAACTGAATCTTTTTCTCCTGGAATCTTAGTTGTTCTAAGGAACCTAACGGACTTGGAGTGCCCAATACCATTTTCAACTTTTAAGAGGACAAGAATGTTCCTGGAGTTCTGAAATGACCAATCATAATATCCGAATGCTAAATTACTCTAAATCATTTGGGGAGTTCGAAGATCTGTTTCTTGTTTGTCCCATAGCAGACAACCTGGGAATTTTTGGATTTAGGGCACGTACTACCATGATTCTTTATTCGTACTTATTTGGAGGCCATGTAGTGTCCTGTAGGTGAGGACTCTCTTTCCCTTGATTCCTGTTTCGAAATCCTGATACTTGTATAGCCCTTTGTAAGAAGTCATTAGATTTTTTGATAGAGGAACAGTGCAATACAGATTTCTTCTCTTTTATTAGCAAGAGGCCATGTAGTTTCCTGTATATGAGGATTGCTATTACCCATATTCATGCCTCGAATCTCTGATTCCTCTTTATCCATCAGCAAGATACCCTGTAGATTTTCAGGACTGAGGACTCGTATAACCCAGATTCCTTATTTTTACTAACAGCTGAGCAGTTACCTGTATATGAATACTCCTGTTCACAGATACATGCGTCGAAAGCTTTATTCTTGTTTAGAACTTAGGAAGACGCCGTATATTTTTTTTGGAGATTGAGAAAACATGTCACCACATTCTTTATTCTTTCTTAGAAAAATCAGTGCTTTTGCCTGTATATGAGCATTTCATTTCCCTAGTTTATGCCTCAAAAACCCAAATTCGTGTTTAGCCCTTAGCAAGTAACCTGAAGTTTTATTGGGATGGAGAACACATGTAAATCAGATTCCTTATTCTCCTTTAGCAATAGACCGTGTAGTTTCCTGTAATGAGGACTCTCATTATCCAGATTCCTACTCCCAAAACCTCAACGGTGGTTACCTCTTAGCAAGAAAGTCTGTATGTTTTTTGGATGGAGACCTCGTGTAAGCAAGATTCCTTATTATTCCTTAGTAACAGGTCGTGTAGTGATCTGTATATGAGGATTCCCATTATTTAAATTCTGGCTTCATTCTCAGCAAGACGCCTAGATATTTCCTGGTGACCTAGAATTCCAGTTGCTTGGATAACAAGAGAAAGACTAGCATAACGTTCTTGAGTAATTGGAACTCAAGATTCCTGTTCCCTTTTCAAAAGACACACTAAAAATGTGGCGACATAGAAGCCCAGATTGCTGATTAAACCTTATCAAGACAATTCGTAGATTTAGGCGATAGAGAATTCCAAGAACTGGATTCCGTTTCCGTTCTCAGCAAGATGCCCTGCATTTCCCTGTCCATGTGGATTCCAAAACTCTGTACAAAAATGAAGATGCCCATATGTTTCCTAGGGACGTGGAATCCATGGATCCTGGTTACATTTTAATAATAAGTCCTAAATATTTGTCAAGTGCAAAACCCTCGGCCCCTCTACAAATAAAGTAAAAACGAAAATTTAAGGATTACCAAGTTCATCTTAAGACCAAAGTTACATCCGAATATGGCAATATTATACTTTTTTTGCAGGAGTCTGGCCTTAATTGTACCGAGGATCTTAAGGGATTTGTACTACCAGATACCCGATTACAACTCTCAAGAGGACCAGAATGTTGCTGGAGTCCTGAAATGACTGATTCATAATACACACAAGCCAAATATCTCTGAAACATGAGACGACCTCAAAGCCTTGATTCTTGTTTATACCGCAGCAAGACATCCTGAGAGTTTTTCGGATTCTGGACTTGTGTATCACAGATTCCTTATTCGTCTTTACCGAGGGGCCGTTTGATGTCCTGTATATGAGGACTCACTTTCCCCAGAATCCTGTTTGGAAAACCTGATTCTTGTTTTGCCATTAGCAAGGTGTCATGCAGATATTGTGACAGAGGAACCGTGTAAAAGAGGTTTCTTAGTTCTCCTTTGCTAGAGATCATATAAATTCTATATATGAGGACTGCTATTACCTATGTTCCAGCTTCTAAACCCTGATTCTTGTTTAGCCCTCAGCAGATGGCCTGTTGATTTCAAGGACTGAGGACTGATATAACCTCGATTCTTTTTCTTCCTTGGCAAAAGGCTGTGTATTTTTCTGTATATTAGGACTCTTATTAGATACATTCTTCTTCGAAACACTGATTCTCTTAGAACATTCCACCAAGCTCTGTAGATTTATGGGATTGAAGACTCGTGTAACCCATTTTCCTTAATCTTTCTTACCATGAGTTCATGTAGTTGCCTGTAAATAAGGACTCCGTTTTCCAGATTCGTGCTAGAAAACACCATGATTCGTGTTTATCCCATAGCAAGATGACCTTAAGCTTTTTAGGGATTAAGGACCCGAGTAATGCAGATTTCTTATTCTTACTTAACAATAGGCAGTGAAGTTTCTTGTATGTGAGGACTCCCATTACCCAGATTCCTCCTTCAAAAATCTGATTCGTGGTTACCACTTAGGACGACGGCCTGTAGTTTTGGGACTGAGGACTCATATAAGGAAGATTCCTTATACTTAGCGATATGTCGGGTGGTTTCCTGTATATGACGACCGCCATTACCCAGCTACCTGCTTCACTCTCTTGATGCCGAGACAGTTCCTGGTGACCAAGAATTCCATTTTTGTGAATATTTAGAGAAAGACGTCCATAATGTTCTTTGGGAACTGGAATCCAAGATTCCTGGTTCCCCTTCACAAGACTTCCCCAAAATGTGGAATATTCCAAACCCAAAACCCAAATTCCTACCTGGCAACCCAAGAGAATTTTCGGTACTTTGAAATCACCTGAATTGAGGAATTTTGTACCAATATACATTTTGATTTTGGGGATTATGATTATGGTCGTAGATGGTCCCAGGAAACAAAAGGATTTCTAGGGCCAAATCCTAGATTTCAAATAACAAGAGGGCCAGAAAGATCCTGAGGATCTTTAATGACAGATTTAGCATATACACAGAGCAAGTAGCTCTGAAAATGTAGGGAGCTTGAAGCCCAGATTACTGATTAAACCTTATCAAGAGACCCTGTAGATTCTGGAAAATGAGAACACGTATAACCTGATTACCTTTTAATTCTCAGTAAGATGCCCTGATTTTTCCTGTCGATTTGGATTCCAACTTCAGTATATCAAAAGACAGATGCCCAGAAGTTTCCTAGGTTAGAGGATTCCATGATTACTGGTTACCATTAAAAGCACGTAGTAAACATTTGGCAAGTGCAAAACCCTTGTCCCTTCTAAAAATAAAAAGCGACATAGAAGGGGAAGGATTACAGGGTTCAATTTAAGACCAGAGTCAAATTCAAATATGGCAAGAAGATTCTTTTTATCCTGGAATCTGGCCTTAGTTGTTCTGAGGCACCTAACAGACTTGGAGTGCCCGATACCATTTACAACTTTTAAGAGGACCAGAATTTTGTTAGAGTCATGAAATGACCGATTCATAATATCCGAATGCTAAATTGCTCTGAAACATTTGGGGAGATCGAAGATCTGTTTCTTGTTTGTCCCATAGCAGACAACCTGGGAATTTTTTGTATTGAGGGTGCGTACAACTGTGATTCTTTATTCGTACTTAGCTGGAGGCCATGTAGAATCCTGTATGTGAGGACTCTTTTTCCCTTTATTCCTGTATCAAAACCCTGAACTTGTTTAGCCCTTAGTAAGAAGTCTTGTACATTTTTTGATAGAGGAACCGTGGAAAACAGATTTCTTCTCTTTTATTAGCAAGAGGTCATGTAGTTTCCTGTATATGAGGATTGCTATTACCCACATTCATGCCTCGAATCCCTGATACTTCTTTAGCCCTCAGCAAGGTGCCCTGTAGATCTTCTGGACTGAGGACTCGTATAACCAGATTCCTTATTTTTAGCATCAGCCGTTCAGTTACCTGTATATGATTTCTCCTGTTCACAGATACATGCGTCGAAAGCTTGATTATTTTCAGATCTATTAAAGATTCTGTATATTTTTTGGGCGATTGAGAAAACGTCACCCACATTCCTTATTCTTTCTTAGGAAAAGTCAGTGCATTTGCCTGTACATGAACATTTCATTTCCCTAGTTTATGCTTCAAAAACCCAAATTCGTGTTTAGCCCTTAGCAAGAAACCCTGAAGGTTTATTGGGATGGAGGACACGTGTAAACCAGATTCCTTATTCTCTTTTAGCAATAGACAGTGTAGTTTCCTGTATATGAGGACTCCCATTATCCAGATTTCTACTCCCAAAAACCTATTGCTGGTTATCTCTTAGCAAGACAGTCTGCAGGTTTTTGGGATGGAGGCCTCGTGTAACCAAGATTCCTTATTCTTCCGTAGCAACAGGTCGTGTAGTGATCTATATATGAGGATTCCCTTTATTGAAATTCCTGCTTCATTCTCAGCAAGACGCCTAGATATTTCCTGGTGATCCAGAATTCCAGTTCCTTGGATATCAAGAGAAAGACTCCCATAAGGTTCTTTAGGAATTGTAACCCAATATTCCTGGTCCCTTTTCATAAGACACACTAAAATGTAGCGACATAGAAGCCCAGATTACTGATTAAACCTTATCAAGAGACTTTGGAGATTTAGGCGATAGAGAACTCCACGAACCGGATTCCCTTTCCGTTCTCAGCAAGATGCCCTGAATTTCTCGGTCCATGTGGATTCCAAAACACTGTGTACAAAAATGCAGATGCCCAGATGTTTCCCAGGGACGTGGAATCCACGGATCCTGGTTACATTTTAATAATTCGTACTAAATATTTGGCAACTGCAAAGCCCTCGGCCCCTCTACAGATAAAGTTCAAATGGAAATTTAAGGATTACCAAGTTCATCTTAAGGCAAAAGTTACATCCATATACGGCAGTATGATACTTTTTTCCGGGAATCTGGTCTTAATTGTCCCAAGGATCTTAAAGGATTAGTGCTACCAGATACCCAATTACAACTCTCAACAGGACAGATATTGCTGGAGTCCTGAAATGACTGATTCATAATACACACAAGCCAAATATCTGAAACATGAGAAGACCTTGAAGCCTTAATTTTTGTTCATACCACATCAAGACTCCCTGAGAAATTTTCGGATGGTGGAATAGTGTATCACAGATTCCATATTTTTCTTTACCGAGGGACTGTGTATTGTCCTGTATATGAGGACTCCCTTTCCCCAGAACCCTGTTTGGAAACGCTGATTCTTGTTTTGCAATTACCAAAATGTCATGTAGATATTTTGACGGAGGAACCGTGTAAAAGGGTTTCCTTAGTAGTCCTTAGTTAGAGACCATGTAGATTCTGCATATGAGGACTGCTATTACCTATGTTCCAGTTTCTAAAAGCTGATTCTTGTTTAGACCACAGCTGATAACCTGTTGACATTAAGGACTGAGGACTGCTATAACCCCAATTCTTTTTATTCCTTGGCAAGGGGCTGTGTATTTTCCTGTATATTAGGACTCATTAGATACATCCTGCTTCGAAACTCTGATTCTATTTAGAACTTTCCAAGATGTTCTGTAGACTTTTGCGATTGAGGACTCATGTAACCCAGATGCATTATTCTTTCTTAGCAAAAGTTCATGTAGTTGCTTGTAAATAAGGACACCATTTTCCAGATTCATACTTGAATACACGATGATTCGTGTTTAGCCCATAACAAGATGACCTTAAGCTTTTTGGGGATTGAGGACCCGAGTAACGCAGATTCCTTTTTCTTACTTATCAATAGTCAGTGAAGTTTCATTTATGTGAGGACTCCCATTACCCAGAATCCTACTTCAAAAACCTGATTCGTGGTTACGTCGGAGGAAGACGGCCTGTAGTTTTTGGGATTAAGGACTTATATAAGGAAGATTCCTTATACTTCCTTCGCAATATGACGTGTAGTTTCCTGTATATGACGACCTCCTTTACCCAGCTTCCTGCTTCACTCTGCAGAATACCGAGACAGTTCCTGGTGACCGAGAATACCAGTTTTCTCGAAATAAGAGAAAGACGTCCATATTTTTCTTTGGGAACTGGAATCCAAGATTCCTGGTTCCCCTTCACAAGACCTTCTCAAAATGTAGCATACTCCAAACCCAAAACCCCAATTCCTACCTGCCAACCCAGAAGAAGTTTCTGTACATTGAGGTCACATGAATCGAGGAATTTTGTACCAATATACCTTTTCTATTCTGGGGAATATAATTATGGTCGTAGATGGTCCCAGGAAACAAAAGGATTTCTGCGGTCAAATCCTTGATTACAACTAACAAGAGGACAAGACAGATCCTGAGGATCTGTAATGACAGATTTAGCATATCGACGGAGCAAGTAGCTCTGAAAATATACGGACCCAGAAGCCCAGATTGCTGATTAAACCTTATCAAGAGGCCCTGTAGATTCCGGTAAATGAGAACGCCTAGAACCGGATTACCTCTTAATTCTCAGTAAGATGCCATGATATTTTCTGTCGATTTGGATTCCAAATTCAGTATATCAAAAGACAGATGCCCAGAAGTTTCCTAGGTTCGTGCATTCCATGATTCCTGGTTACCATTAAAAGTACGTAGGAATCATTTGGCAAGTGAAAAATCCTTGTACCATCTCAAAATAAAAAGAAACACGGAAAGGAAAGTATTACAGGGTTGACCTTAAGACCAGAGTTACATCCAAATATGACAAGAAGATTCTTTTTGTCCTGGAATCTGGCCTTATTTGTTCTGAGGAACCTAACGGACTTGGAGTGCCCAATACCGTTTACAACTTTTATGAGGACTAGAATGTTGCTGGAGTCCTGAAATGACCAATTCATAATATCCGAGTAATAAATTGCTGTGAAACATTTGGGAAGCTAGAAGATCTGTTTCTTTTTTTTCCCATAGCAGACAAACTGGGAATTTTTTTGATTGAGGACTCGTACAACAACGATTCTTTTTCTTACATAGTTGGAGGCAATGTAGTGTCCTGTATGTGAGGACTCTCTTTCGCTTGATTCTTGTTTCAAAACCCTGATTCTTGTTTAGCCCTTAGTAAGATGTCATGTAGATTTTTTGATAGAGGAACCGTGGAAAACAGATTTTTTCTCTTTTATTAGTAAGAGGCCAAGCTGTTTCCTGTATTTGAGGATTGCATTTACTCACATTCATGCCTCGGATCCCTGATTCTTCTTTAGCCATCATCAAGATGCCCTGTAGATTTTCAGGACTGAGAACTCAAATAACCCAGATTACTTATTTTTAGCAATAGCCGTGCAATTACCCGTACATGAGTACTCCTTTTCACAGATACATGCGTCGAAAACTTGATTCTTGTTTAGATCTTAGTAAGACACCGTATACTTTTTTGGAGATTGACAATACATGTAACCCACATTCCTTATACTTTCGAAGAAAATGTCAGTGCATTTGCCTGTATATGAGTCTTTCATTTCCCTTGTTTATGCTTCAAAACCCAAATTAGTGTTTAGCCCTTAGCAAGAAACCCTGAAGTTTTATTGGGATGGAGGAC
>NW_007259255.1:29863-30407 GCF_000164805.1 Carlito syrichta
TCCTGCTTCACTCTGCAGGATGCTGAGACAGTTCCTCATGACCGAGAATTCCAGTTTTTTGGATATCAAGAGAAAGACGTCCATCATGTTCATTGGGAACTGGAATCCAAGATTCCTGGTTCCCCTTCACAAGACCTCCCCAAAATGTGGAATATTCCCAACCCAAAACCCCAATTCCTACCTGACAACACACAATAATTTTTTGTACTTTGAGGTCACCTAAATCAAGGAATTTCGCCCAATATACCTTTTGATTCTGGGGAATATGGTTATGGTCGTTGATGGTTCCAGGAAACAAAAGGATTTCTAGGGTCAAATCCTTGATTACAACTAACAAGAGGACCAGAAAGATCCTGAGGGTCTGTAATGACAGATTTAGCATATCCACGGAGCAAGTAGCTCTGAAAATATAGGGGCCCAGACGCCCAGATTGCTGATTAAACCTTATCAAGAGGTCCTGTAGATTCTGGAAAATGAGAACTCCTGGCAAGAAGATTCTTTTTGTCCTGGAATCTGGCCTTAGTTGTTCTGAGGAACCTAACGG
>NW_007259256.1:0-7232 GCF_000164805.1 Carlito syrichta
CTGTGTCATCAGTTCCTGCTGATTGCAGGAGGTAGGAGATGTCGAATCTCAGGCAACCTGCCATGTGATGGACTGTCTGCAGGAGAACAGAGACTTTCTTCTCCAAGAGACCCACAGTCTCCCTCCAGGCTCTCACTGTTTCCTCTGCCTCACTAATGTAGCTCGCCAGAGGCACTTGGTCTGAGTGTCAGAAACCTGGGTGCAATAAACAACTCTCCATTCTTTAGGTATCACTCAGGGCATATCATCAGGAATTCCTAGAGTATGAGCATAAGGGGTGTGTTCATCTCAGTGTTGTTAAAAAATAAAAGAACATCAGCTAGGCACTAAGGCCCTCACTTGTAATCTCAGCACACTGGTCTACCTAGATTGGAGAATTGCTTGAGGCCAGGAGTTTGAGACCAGCCTGGGTAGTGTGCAGAGACCCTGTCTCTGCAGAAGACTAAGGAAGAGCAGGGGCAGGAAGAAGAGGAAGATGAATTGGATGAAGAGGGGAGAGAGGAGAGAGAGAAGGAGAAAAGAGGGAGAAAGGAGGAGGAAAATGAGAAGTAGAGACATAGAGGAGAGCAGAGAACAGAAGAAGAAGGAGGAGAGGAATGAGAAGAATGAGGAGGAAGAGGAGGAGGAAGAAGAAGAGGATTAGCAGGAGGATGACGGGGAGAAGAATAGCGAAGAGGAGAAGGAAAAGAATGAGGAGATGATAAAGAAGAAGAGAAGGGGAAGGAGGAGAGGAAAGAGGAGGGGATGGGGAGGAGGAACAACGAACAAACGTGCCACAGTGGTTCAATAAAGCACGGTGAGATGGAGGGGCGCCTCTGACAAGGATTCCATGATGCTTATTTGGCATGTCAACTACTAATAAATAAAACCAACACTGTAGGACAGCAGCCAAAGGAAAAGGCATTTTATTTGGGGTTGTAGAAATTGGAATTTTGAAGATACAAATCTAGCAAGCAGCAAAATGGTGTCTGCCCAGGCAAGTTTGAATGGGGATTTTTAGATTTCAGGGTATGTCTACTCACTGAAACAAATTTACCCTAGACCATGACTGATGATGGTTGGCTGACAACTTAGAATGTCACCGGTGATTATTTGCATAATTTGGCTCTTTGTCTCCCCAGGAGATTTATAAACAGGCTGAGTGTCATCAGTTTCATCTAAACACAGCCGCTACTTTGGGATTTTTAGAGTTTGACCCAGTTCAAGAGGTCAAGTTCCACCTGGGTGTGCACATTTATTACAGTCTACTTCTGGACTTCCTCTTTTAATAAATCGTCTGTCTATCCATACACTTTTGCTGCACTGTTTCAATGACTCAAGCTTCATAATTGAGTAGCCTTTAATACCAATTATGACAGAAAGCATGTTCCCCATGTATGAGGTTTTCAAGGGCAAGATGAGTATCCTGTGTCCTTTTACTGGGAATGTTTCTTTTCATATGCCAGCCCTATCAATTATTTACCCTTAGATGTAGGTATCCCATTTTGAAGACACAGAAACTGAATAGAAGTCAGTGAGGGAAGGTGAGTCCTCCACCGCGAAAACTCTGAATTTCACATAGTTCAGAAATGTCCAGTCGGGAATGCTCAGTTGTGAATGAGAAAGCTGGCTCAGAGCATGGACAGAGTTAGAAACTTATTTCTATAAAGGGAAGACAAAGCTGATCATGAGATGTCATTCAAGTTCACTCAAACATCACTAGCTCCCAGCATGAGTGAGCATGTCTGCAGGGCCAGGCTCGGCCCTGGTGAAAAAAGCAGCTCTTCCTGCCTCCAGGAACTCATGGTGGACTGGAGGTGCAGGCATGACTGGGACCAGGCAGTCATCGAGGTGACATTGGCTGTGGGCAACCAGAGTAGAAGCCTCATGGACATAACCTGGGTCCCCCATTCGACCTCTGAAATGAAGGCCTGGGCCAAGAACTTGGCAGCAGTGGATTATTTGGGAAATGGATCCAGGGAGGAGAGCAAGGGATCGGGAGAATGTAGGGGGAGATAGAAAAGCTGGAGCAAGGGTGATGGAGATGCTCTCAGTGAGGTTAATTGAGGTTTATGCAAAGGGATCCATAGGGAGTTCTCTAGAAAGGGTGTAAGTTTGTGTGTCTTTCTCCTAGAGACAAGGGAGAGCATTTGTTCCCTGGTTCATGTCTGCCATTGTCTGAGGGTTGTCACATGGGAGCAGGTCAAGGGTCAGAGAATGTGTGAAACAGCTTGGCTGGGCTGTTTGCCTGAGCCATGGCTGGATTCTAGGGCGAGGTGAGAAGACCTGAGACAGGGAGACAAGAGGCTCCAGCTGGTGCCTGGTTGTGGAACAAGGTGACCAACCAGCTGACCTGTGTGATGATGTGGGAAAGACCAGGCAGTGGGGATGGCTGCTTGGGGTCCTTTCCCCGTTTTGGAGGCTCCCTGGCAAATCTGTCAGGGCAGCCATCTATCCTGAGGACTCCTCATCAGTGACAGACTCAGAGGTTCCACCCAGGAACTCAGTCACCATGGGGCCTGAGTTTCCAAGGGTGAAGGATGCCTGTGGAGCTGGGACCCAGGGAGGTCACAAGCTTGGAGCTCAAAGACTCATCCCAGCCCCTGGTGCCCAGGACTTCCAGCCGTTTCTGTCCCCTCCACCAATGAAGGCTCTGTCTTTTGCTCTGATTCCCTCTTTCTCTGCTTCTCCCTGCCTTTCTCTCTCTTCCTTTCCATACCCACTCCCTCACGTCCTCCCTCTTTTGTCTCTTCTTTGATCCTGTTTCTCATCAATTTTTCTCTATTGCTCTATGATCCTGTGATCCTATTTCTCTATTTCCCTGTGATCCTCTTGGAAATCCTCTTGCTGTCTCTCAGACCTCTCCTCTCTTGTTCCATCTGCCTTTGTTCCTCTCCTTTCCTCTCAGTCTCTCATTTCCTCTGCATTTTTCTCTCCATCTCTGTATCTCTGTTCAAGTCTCTGGATGGCTCTGTCTCCATGGCTCATTTATCTCTCATTGTAGGTCCCTGTGTCTTTGTCTTTCTGTGTCTTCCATCTTTTCTCCTGTCTCCCACTGCTCAAATCAGTCTCTCTCCATCAATCTCTCTCAGTCGCTGAATCACTTTGAGGTTCCTTCAGCCTTTTTTTAAACTTTCTTCCTCCCATACATCTATTGTTTTCCTCTTTTTTCTAAGTCTCCACTTCTCAAATTTCAGTATTTTTTCTCTCTTTATCACTCCTCCCTCTCCATTTTCCCCTCCTTTTCCCTCTCTCTAATATAAACTCTCTGCCTGTGGCTTCTTCTGACCCACCCCACCCCCAGGACCTTTGTTCCCTCCTGCTCTATGAAAGGAGACTCTGTCCTCTCACCACTGACCTCTGACCAGTGTGCATTAAGTAAGTTACAAGAAAACTATCAAACTCACAGGACTCAGTGAGACATCGCTGCTCCCAGCCAAGCCACCCTCACAGACGACCTAAACTTGGTGATATTGGGGAGGCAGCTTGCTTGGTAGGGGAAGGGCCCTGACACAGCCTGAGACTCAGTGGGGGCCCTTCAGTGGCTTCAGAGCCACTAATGTTCTGTCATCTCTTCCCCATTAAAATAAATTGGCTATCTCATGGGGGTGGACACCCACTTATCTGATCTCAAGGCACCTCTGTGACTGGCAGCCACCAGGAACAGCATGAATATTTCTAGAAGTAACTAGATAAACCTTCACTCATGTCTTGCTACAGGAAGTTCCCACCACCCAGGAGACCCTTACAGGCACCTCTAAGTCAAGACTACACCAAGGGCAAGCCTGCTGTTGCCTTCAGGACCTGTTTCAGCCTGTGTTTGGACTGAGTGTGCAGGAATCACACCATGTGAGCCTTGGATATCCACTGGTCCTCCAGGAAGCAGACACTGAGACAGACAGAACAATAAAAGTTTATTAGGAGATACAATAGTAAAGATAAATAGGGAGGAGGCAGCAATGAGCAGGCAACACACTGAGACCATAAAGGACATCTGGCATCTTTTCAAATTATAGAAGAACTCCACTTGTTTATCAAAGATTAGGGTCCTCTTCAAATTTCAAAACAGTTGTGCTGTAAAGCAAAAGGGAGGTTATTTTTGTGTGCTCTTATTTTGTCCTATCTGTATTTTATCTTCGATCATATGTCTCCTGAATACCTTCTTGGTGAATACTTCTGTGTGTGGCTGCATCTGTGTGTCTGTATGTCATAAAATATGGTAGTTCTTAAGTTCTCACATATAGATCTCAGAATTAATTGTGCTTACTTTCTAATAATTATCTTTTCTGTCTTTCTCAGTTAAGATCTGAATTTTAACAGTAGGGACAGGAACTTTGGCTTATCTTTTGAAACACTGATTGGAAATCTCTAGGCCTAAACTCTTATACCCTAAGATTTAGTCAATTATTCACCCTGATCCAAAACCTTAACACACCCACGGAAGCAATCATCTTCCCTACAGGATATATACTGAGGGTTTTAGTGCAACAAGGAATTTAAATGAGGGATAATTCCCTTGTCCACACTGTGCTGTCCGAGCTCTCCAGCAGAGCATAGACATAACATGGCCTCCATGCCCCTGCTCACTCTGTCCTGCCAGCTCCATCTAAGTGAGTTGACCTCCACACTTCTTCCTTCTCTCCCACTCTTTCCTGTTAAGTATTGGGAGATTCTCTCTCCCTTTTTTCCACTCTGTACCCATCAATGGTGCTGCTATTATGGGTGATCACAAGCTCTATGCTCTTGGATCCATGTGTATCTCTTCTATAAGACACATGAAGCCCCTGAAGTCAGGAAAAGGTCTCATTCCTCACACAGCCAAGAACACAGCTGAGATTCAATACGCATTTGCAAAGCTCACTTCTCTTGCTTTTATGAAGAACCTCTTTAATCATCCACAAGAGACATCTACTGCCCAGCTCACGACAGAGAGATGTTTCAGCCAATTGAGTTCTCTCAGAAACTCGATGAAACTAACCATGTCCTCAGCCAACTTTACCCTTGGATTTGCAAGCCCTGCAGTGACATCTATGATATTGTTTCCTATTGACTGAATAATAAAAGAGATACACACAGTTTACAAGTCACCTCATATTACTCAGATCACCCTAGTAAATGGTGGATGTGGAGGCAGTGGGCAAGGCTCCAGAGTCCACCAGGGTGGCGAAGGTGGCCCCTGTCTCATGGAGGATGACGGAGGACCATTAAGTGGGGGGGGCGGCATGTAGGGCAGTCCCAGAAAAGGAGAAGGATGGGGGCCTCTTGCAGCCAGATAGACTTGCAGAGCAGAAGGAGGCAACGTTTTGGAAAATGTTGATGAGATGGACAAAACACCCACTCCAGCACAAGCTGAGCCCCATGCTGGAGGGAACAGTCCCTGACACATCCCCATCCATTGGGATTCAAAGCAGCAGTATCAGTGCCCAAAACTCTCCCTGCCCTGAGTCCTATTAACAGCTGGGAAGTGAAGAGAAGTCATGGAGACAAACTGCTGTCTCCACACTCTAGAGTCTATGTTTGAAGGTTAAAGTCCTGTCCCAGGAACAACACACTTAGAGTCATAACACACTAATAAGGAAGTATATTCCTGACACTTGGGCATCTGTGCACATGTCCAGCTCCACCCCTCCCTCACTGCTATCACAGAAGCTCCTTCATACATTTGAAGGACAGAGAGAATAAGAAGAATGAGAAGTCCATCAGCCACAAATCACACCTACACTTTCGAGAACTTTCTACATGCCTTTCTTGTCCTGCCTCCGATTCTCAGAACCTGCAAGTTAAGGGTGACTGTCCTGCTCTAACTCAAATAGGAGGAGATACTAAAGGAAACAGAAATTCTCCTGGGGCCCAAGGATCTCTGGGAAAAATTAGATACTTGGAGTCACAGGGGAACTCCAGAAGTAAAACAAATGTGTTGATTTCAGGTGGAGAAGCCTGCGATGTAGGATCAGAGGGCTCTCCAGCCACAACTGCTTCAGAGGCCACAAGAGAACTGGCATGTGTGACCTTCATTTGAGGCTTCTATGGGAGCTAGCTGTGCAGGTAATCAGTGACTTTCACTCCTAGCGATCTAACTCTCATCGTACATTTTCTATTACAAGTACCTAACCTCTGACACTTCACAATGTTTAATCAAGAGTCCTACTGAGGGGGATGCTGCATTTCACAATCACCAATGGAGGTGGGACCGGGATGAATCACACAATTTCCATTGTCAAAGGGCATTCAACAAACAACACACAAAGTAACGTTGGAAGAATGAGTTTTCACATTTTTAATTTCTAAGAGTTAAGCCAATATTCTATGAAGATTAACACTGAACCATAAAGCAGAGAAGGAAGAAGTAACAATAGCAACAAAAAAACCACAACTGTTTTGGAAAGACCCAGCAAAATGAAAAATAAAGGGAGTCAGCCAGGGCTGATACTTAAGGCACTGGGGTTAAATGGCATCTTTTCATTTTATTTCCAGAACCACCACAGAGAAAACCTGTCAGTTCTCTGCCCTACGTACTTCCAGGGTCTATAGATGTCACCATGGATGAGCAGGTGAGAACAAAAATGCTGTAGGTTCTGGGGAAGATTTTATTGGGGGGGCATGCCTCATCAACAAGGGGACCTTCACAATGAATATTTGTATACCTAACACTGAATTCTATCCCACTATTTTAAAATAAAAAATTCTGAAAGTTAAAGAGGGGAAAAAAAAGGAAAAGTAAATGCAGGGTAATTTTATCACCAAGCACGCAAACAAGAGATGAGGCCAGAAGAGGGCGCGTAAGAAAACATGAAAGTTTCCTGAAATTGTTACAATGAAAATGTTTTTCTGAAATTGTTACAATGAAAATGTTCCTCTCTGTGTTCTCAGTTGTGATCTTGCTGCTGTTCCTTCTGGAAATGGAATGTGGTCCTGAACGTGCTGAAGGTGGGAGAAGAGATTGGGCCTCACTCTAACTTGCACATTCTATGCAGAATGCGAAACCCTTCAAGTCTCCTCCATCTCACTTTCTTTCCCGCAATCAGGTCCCACAGCAAAGGCACATGGTTTTTCAGATGCTCAGATGACCACTGAGCCCATGACCGCTATTCTTGAAGACGATGACAGACAGCCCTGGTCCTTGTGTTTCTCAATTAACCTCCCAATTTTGAACTGCTCATGGCCCATACTAGTTGGAAATCAACTCTAATTCTGGGGCTTCCTGATTTAATGTACATATCAGAGGACATCACTTACAGATTAGCAATTGAACA
>NW_007259256.1:7252-8498 GCF_000164805.1 Carlito syrichta
GTGGGGGCCCTTCAGTGGCTTCAGAGCCACTAATGTTCTGTCATCTCTTCCCCATTAAAAGAAATTGGCTATCTCATGGGGGTGGACACCCATTTATCTGTTCTCAAGGCACCTCTGTGACTGGCAGCCACCAGGAACAGTATGAATATTTCTAGAAGTAACTAGATAAACCTTCACTCATGTCTTGCTACAGGAAGTTCCCACCACCCAGGAGACCCTTACAGGCACCTCTAAGTCAAGACTACACCAAGGGCAAGCCTGCTGTTGCCTTCAGGACCTGTTTCAGCCTGTGTTTGGACCGTGTGTGCAGGAATCACACCATGTGACCCTTGGATATCGACTGGTCCTCCAGGAAGCAGACACTGAGACAGAACAATAAAAGTTTATTAGGAGATAAAATAGTAAAGATAAATAGGGAGGAGGCAGCAATGAACAGGCAACACACTGAGAATATAAAGGACATCTGGCATCTTTTCAAATTATAGAAGAACTCCACTTGTTTATCAAAGGTTAGAGTCCTCTTCAAATTTCAAAACAGTTGTGCTGTAAAGCGAAAGGAAGGTTATTTTTGTGGGCTCTTATCTTGTCCTATCTGTATTTTATCTTCGATGATATATCTCATGAATACCTTCTTGGTGAATACTTCTGTGTGTGGCTGTATCTGTGTGTCAGTATGTCATAAAATACGGTAGTTCTTAAGTTCTCAGATATAGATCTCAGAATTAATTGTGTTTACTTTCTAATAATTATCTTTTCTGTCTTTTTCAGATAAGATCTGAATTTTAACAGTAGAGACAGGAACTTTGGCTTATCTTTTGAAGCAGTGGCTGGAAATCTCTAGGCCTAAACTCTTACACACTAAGATTTAGTCAATTATTCACTCTGATCCAAAACCTTAACACACCCACGGAAGCAATCATCTTCCCTACAGGATATACTGAGGGTTTTAGTGCAACAAGGAATTTAAATGAGAGATAATTCCCTTGTCCACAAGGGAATGCAGGGTAATTTTATCACCAAGCACGCAAACAAGAGATGAGGCCAGAAGAGGGCGCATAAGAAAACATGAAAGTTTCCTGAAATTGTTACAATGAAAATGTTCCTCTCTGTGTTCTCAGTTGTGATCTTGCTGCTGTTCCTTATGGGAATCGAATGTGGTCCTGAACGTGCTGAAGGTGGGAGAACAGATTGGGCCTCACTCTAACTTGCACATTCTATGCAGAATGTGAAACCCTTCAAGTCTCCT
>NW_007259256.1:8518-9323 GCF_000164805.1 Carlito syrichta
CTCATAGTACAATATTGATTCACAAAGACATAGCAGTACAAAGTCTTCCTTCATCAGGACATAAAGCCCCCAGTCTAAAACATTGTTGGTGTTACCCTTCTCAAATAAAGAGAAATAAAGCCTTCTCCACTGACTCAAGGTGGGAAGGGACCCATTTCCTTCTTGGCCCATTTTCCTCTTGGCTTGAGTCTTCAGTTAGGAGTCACCTAGAGGCTGGGATGTGGTGAAGGTGGCAGCACACAGTGGAAGGGCTTGAGCATCACCATTCCAGGAGACTGGCCGAGAATCATTTGACTGGGGCACCTGAAGAAAAGTTTTTGTCACCCTGTGACACAACCAGTCTCTTAGAAGTTGGGGCTGTATCCAGAACACATAACAATCACCACTGAAACAAGAAGCAGAAAGTGTGTTTGCACAGCAGAAATTAAGCTACTACCTCTTTAGTGATCTCCTACCTCTGGGTGGAGGGTAATGTGTGTCTGGGCTTCTTGACTCTGGTTTCTGTATCTTCTGTGTCTCTTGCCACCCCCGTCGTGGCATTCTTTCCAGACTTGAATACAGAAAAAATGGACTTGAATAAGAACTAGAACACCAAGTTTGGTTTTTTTGTTTTTTTTTTACCAGACCCTCAATGATCATCTAACAACACCAGAAACATTCTTAAAAATGTCTCCCACAAGCCGGGCTCGGTGGCTCAGCCTGTAATCCCACGCCTTTGGGAGGCTGAGTTGAGTGGATTGCCTGAGCCCACGGATTCGAGACCTGCCTGGGCAGAGAGACCTCATCTCTACAATAAATCAAAAAA
>NW_007259256.1:9973-10928 GCF_000164805.1 Carlito syrichta
AAGAAAAAAACCTTACCCAATTGTCATGAGCCTTTTGTTCATACATGGTGATCTGAAAAACCCACCAGAAACCATAAGTTAGAAATTCTGGGCCATTATATCATCAGCATCAGGCGCTGAAGAATTCTGTTGATGTCATTCAGATGCTCCTTACCTGATGTCTGAAATTGTGCTCTGCTTTCTGTTGTGTCTCCTGCATTTCTTGAATTATTTTCCTACAGGTTGGAATAATTTTCATCAGATAAACACGATATTGAGTGTGATTTTAAATACTCTGTCTTGTTCCCACTATCCTCACAACTGTACCCTTGCAAAATTTGTGCAAGCATATAAAACATATTCTATCTGATTATAAAAGTACAGTAGGACCAAAACTGTGGCTATATTGTTTCCTAGTTTGTTTAATGCCTGCTGGGTTCTAGGTTGACATAGTTTCCTGCCCCTACTCAGTATTCCCCATACCGATTCTCCCACTCTCGTCTCCTTATCATATCACAAGGCAGGGAAAACTGGGCTTATAAAGTGGCACAGCCTCTTTTATGGATGTAATTCCTCCTATTCCAAGATGCTTTCCTAGTGATACTGGCTATTTACATCATTCCAGGAAAGGTTTGAGGGAACCAAGGCTCCACACACCTGGCCTGCATGGGGGATCTGGAAATGTTTACTTAACCAGCTTTGGTCACTGGTAAAACTGAGGGAACTTTTTCTTGTGTATATCCTGTATCTGTCTTCTGACCATTTGTTTATACATTTGTGTTCATTGAATCAAAGAATTGTACAAAACTTAAAAACAACAGAATCCAACAGTGTTTCCTAAGAGTATGTGTTCCATCTTTGAACTCACTTGTAGCTCAGGACTTCTTTTTCAGCCAGTTTCAGTTTTTTTCCAGCCTCTGACAGCTGTCGCTCCCTTTCTGCCTGACCATGCTCACTCATTTTCAGCTTCCTGAGA
>NW_007259256.1:11176-20901 GCF_000164805.1 Carlito syrichta
GTGCTCTCTTCATAGCTCTACACATGTATTAGTATTTAATAATTAGGAAATTAATAAAAGAATATACAAAGCACCTATTAGATGCACCATGTTCTGGGATCAGATTTGTCCTTGAGATGGTGAAAACTCATGTATTTCTTGGTGGAAACCTATTATGATCAATTCATGATGACTAAATCCATCAGGATAGAGCAGGGCATCATTGTTTCTCTGATTCCTCTCAAGTAGAAACCTGAACCACAGTCAAAGAAAGGCTAGTGCCAGTACCTAGACAATCTGCCTTAGAAAGACAGATCCTTCTAGGACATAATGTTAGTCCTGCTGGTCACTCCTGGACATTTCTTTAATTCAGGAATTGAACACTTATCTACTTTAAAGATACTGATAAGGGAAAAATTAAATCTTAGTGCTGGTCACAACTACTGAGTAAACAAGATCTGAATGTCTTCCTAGTCTGGGGGTTATCGCTTGGAATCAGATTACAGCTGGAAAAAAATCTACCTCGTTGTTCATCTACTTTTAGAAGGATGAATTCATAGGTAGTGGAGGCCGAAATGGGCTAAGACCTAAACTGGTTGATTTGCTGTGTTGCCCTCAAAACACTTTATTCAGTATTCTGATTCATAAGCTCTCACTAGATATCTTGTTTAATATGGATGGCATGAAAAATTGAAAGAACTCAAGGTAATGGAGAAAAACACTTAACAGGGAATGTTCGTGACCATACAGGCAATCCATCAGTAAATGCTTTCTGGAGGGGCCTAATGCAGTGAGTGTGTTATGTGGTGGTGATATTACAAAGAGGAACAGGCGCCCTCCAATCCTAAAGGTGCTTACCATTCAGACAAACATGAAGACAGTATGGACATAGCTATCCATGTCATGCACATAAGAAGAAGTAATCCAGAAACTGAATCTTGAGAGAAGCTAAGGAGAAGTTATACTTTTGTATGGTGAGTGCATCTGAAGACTCTGATCTCCCAGAGAACTATCAAACACACTGGACAGAATAAGAGATACGTGATTGAATGCATCCAATTGCTAGAATCCTGTAAAGAAGTATGAGGTAAAGTTGGAGAAGAATAAAACTGAGGACCACGGTCAGACTGGAGTTGAAGCCATCATCCACTAGTTCCATCATTCAACTCCAAGAGAGACTACAGAGATGCAAACAAGCTGAGAGGATTTTACAGAGATTTAGGGGCTTCAAAGGAAAAAGCATGGAGTTCACAGTCTGTTAAAGAAGTTTCCCATAATGTAGTCCATTGGTTTTGGTTGGGATGTAGAAGGTACACAGTAGGGAAAAAAGATGGGGAAAAAAAAGCACTGGCTTCTCTAGGGACTAACCCTGCAGTGATTGATGTCAATTGCTGACTGAATTAAGTGTATGATCAGAGTAAACTCTCATCTTTTCTGCAGCAAGATAACATCATAAGAGGTCTCAATTTTTTTCTAAATATTTTCCTGCTCTCTTGCATTTAATAAAAATATGGCAGGACAGCACAATGTGATCGGATCAAAACCTAAAAGATTGTGAAAATGAATTCAGAGGAGATCCAGATATTGAAGTTAACAATACAGGCAATAGTATCTCCCCTTTCCCTGAGAGAAAGACAAAAAATATATATATAAAGGGAAGGAAAATGGCAGATTACAGAAATCAAGGCAGGGAGGGAAAGCACAATTCTTTACCACATGAATGAGCCACAAATATTGCAGAAAAGACTCTAATAGAAATCCTAAGTATCTTCATTTGTTGATGCATGTTTTATACAAAAGTTCTTGTATCACTGAACACATGAACATCATACTTACTCTTCTTCATAGATTTCATAATGACTGTCTATTCTTCCTTTCAGCATTTGGAATTCTGTGTTATTTGCAGCTTTCAGAGATCTCAATATATCATGATGTCTGTCTTCCATGCTTTTTTAATACTCTGGAATGGATAAAAAAGTTACCTTCTGTGCCTTCAATTTCATATGAAACTTTGGCTATGGCAAGGAAAGGAGAAGGTGATAATCCTGAAGGCTGGATGTTCCTGTTTCCTTCCAAGGGCAAAGTTTTGTTTTTACGCTAGGAGGACTTTCTCCCCAAAAGGGCATACCTTCAAGGTTGCAGGTTTTGGACTTCAAGCCCTTCAGTTTTGAATCCTCAGGCATTTCATTGACACCTCCTGACTTTAAGACAGATTGGAGAAAAGACATTTGAGAAGAAATGATCACACACCATTGTGAATACCCTGAAACATCGCTAAACTGTACATTTAAACATGATGAAGATTGTTATCATCTTATGACTATTTTACCACAGATAAAATTTTCTTTATAAAATTTGAAAATCAAGAAATTATGTTCAGTTCCCTAAATTATAAAATCTCTGGGAGTTCTGTTTTGTTAGCTGCTTTTTCTTTATCTTCATTGAACCATTGTACTTGGAGCCATGTTAATCTTCAGATTCCCTTATTCCTTCCCTCACCACAGGTTTGTTAAGGCAAATTTGGAACTAACATACAATGCTCACAACATTGATGTAATTGCCAAGAATAAATTTTCATTTAGATTTCATATGATTTAATCTTCTAAGACATGAATTAACTCTTAATCATCAAAGCTAACACATAGAATAGAAATCCTACAGTGAATGGAAGTGATTTATCTCTGAAATTCCTGAAGTGTTCACTGAAATAAGAATTTTCAGGTTTTCTGTAGAATTTTCATCTTGAAAAGGGATTGACAATAGTGGCAAACTGTCAGGGGAAGGGAGGTGTGATTGGAAGTTGAAGGAACCTGCTGGGGGAGGGAGGGGCATACCTCATCAACAAAGGTACCTGCATAATCAATGTTTGTATACCTAACCCTGAATTGTACCCCACATCTTTATAATAAAAAAAGAATGTTCTTCTTACAATATCTGCACATATGATAGAAACATTACATAAAAAGCTCAAAGTGATACAATAAAAAGTTGAATCAACATATGCATATATCCCATAGCACCTGCTTAGTTCATGGAACAGTGGATGCTCCTAGCCTGGGGTAGGACAAATGTGAAGCACACAAAGAGATGAGAAATAGAGACACCATGAGCCATGAATACTTTGTGGCATCCAAATATTCAACATCTTGTTGAGAAGATAGTAACATAGATGACTGGATGAGAAGGAGAGAGTAGAGAATGTGCAATGTTGTTCAAGTTAAACTGCTCCATTGAACTTTCCTTAATGGATTGGCTTTTTTAATGGAATATTTAAAAAATGAAGTAAAAAGAAAAAAAAAAACAATAGAAACTTCCCCCTATGCAAATGGAAATTCTATATTCAGCATGCAGTGTGGGACTGGGACTGTTTGATGGCTAGATAACATCTTCATGTTTCATGTATCTTCTGTGTTTTTAACGTAGCCCGAAGTGCAGTGCTGAATGTTGTGATAATCCCTCAGGTTGTAGACAGGAAACCTACTCCCCTTTCCCTCGAACATAAAGAGGCATCCTGATATTAGTACTGTATTTCCAGTTCTTTCAGAAAAAGTTTACACACCCAGACACCCACAATTTTACTGTGATGAAAACAAAAAGCAAATGTGTAGAACTTAATTCAGTCAATGGATGTAAAAACTCAAAAGCCAAATAATGGTAATACTTAGCAGAACTTACTAAGTTCTGATTTTGTATATACTGACATCTCTCAGATGGAAACGTGGCACATGTACTTTGAATGATGTCATTCCCAATTTAATTACTATTCCCAAATGTTTCGATGTTATCCTTAAATACAACATATTGTAGTGTTGAGAATTATTCATTATTTTTACTTGTATTTTTATAATGTAATCTAGGCAAAACAAAGAGTTTGACCTTATCTTAAATGCTTCACCAATGAGAGATTACTTTGTCTTTTAATTATTGAAAATATCTAATCTCTTTGATTTTTTGATATACATAAGTATGTATTATATGAATTTGAATTCAAATACTACAGTGCTAAAACCATCAATCATAATGTGTATGACTTTTTACACAAGTAAAGAAAGTTTGTATGATACATATATGATGCTGGCTTTGAATGTGGACAGTTTATATAACCTGTGAAATAGGACACTAGGACAAAGATGAGATAGCAAGATAAGTGAACTAAGGACTATAGCAGTAATTTAAAATGAAACCATAAAAAAGATAAATGGAAAGAACTTTGATACATTCTGTTCCCAAACAAATATTTTTTCCAAAAATTCTGTGTTTTTCTTTGTGACATCCTTGATGTTCTCAGAAACTTGATGTAGGTGAACTAAAAGAACATAAAACAACTTCTGAGGTTAGAAAAACACAATGAAATTGAATTCTCTCCATGTATAAGCAACGAGCATACATTATCTGGCACTATGAAAATAAAGCCATGTTGTAGTTTATTTTGGTGTCAACGACAACAAGTTGTAGTTAGCTACTTTTTACAAGTATGAAACTATTTAGCTCGGGGCGACCCCTTCCTGTTCCCTCTCTCTGTGGGAGCTTGTCTGTCCTCTCAAAAATCTTACTTTCTAAAACAAACAAACAAAATATATAGATGAATAAGTATTCTAATTTAAAATACTATTTTAAAAGATTCCTCTTCATTATGGCACGTTTGACCACTTCCAGGCAATCATTTCAATTTCGTGGAAGGAACATTCAATGTGTGGATCGAATGACTGCATAAAGCCCTCCAATGATTTCCTGCTGCCTAGCAGGCAGTCCATCCTGAGCAAACGGATAGGGGCTCCTGGGTCATGCTTTATGAAATCACAATGCAATTGGTACAACCATGGAGTTACCACATACTCTTTCCAGAATTTAGATAAAATACAGTTTCTCTAACATCAGCCTTTTCATCTCCAAGATGAGAATGCTAGCTCCCACCATACAGGTGAACAACATGCAAGCAGCTCCATCTCCAGGTGAATCATACATGCAGAGCACCTAGAACACAGCCCACAATAACAGAACTCTCTGACACTTAATTCTCTCATCTGACCCCAAACATATCTTTTCTTTGTCCATCAGAAGAGCTCTGCAGATTAGGATCTAAATACCAGGAGTGCTGTATTCATGGTAACAAATTCTAGCATTTGAGGTCCTACATGTGGTGGGTGGCTACTCTGTTCCTCAACAGAAAACACAACTTAATCTTCACAGTCTAAGATGAATGCACAGAATTCATACTCCACAATTTACAGAAAGCTAATTTCCATCCGTTCCTCACTAGCATTAATGGCTCTCTTTGCTTAACACTCATAACATATAGTATAAATCTGTAGAATGACATATGTTTTGCCTGGCAACACCTTGGCTCTTCTCTAAGCCTCACATTTTCCAGTAGTCACAGATCATGCCTTTATCATATGTCCATTTCCCCAAATTCTAGTTCATGCCAGTGTACTCCCTCCACATTTTAGACTCATGTTATCACCTGTTTTCTAACTATTTTTCTTCAGGGAAAAACCTAAATCCCAGTCTTCCTACTCACGTGGTCTCTCACTTCTCCTAATATCACAATAATTGATAATACCCTAACACTGATTCTTAGGTTTCAACACAGGAAGAATAATTTTATTTTTTGAGTTGGAGTCTCACTTTGTCACCCAGACTGGAGTGCAGTGGCACGCTCCCAGCCACCGCAGCCTCTACCTGCTGGGCTCCAGCAATCCTTCCACCTCATCCTTCCAAGTAGCTTCTATTACAGGCGTACGCTACCACACCTGGCTAATTTTTTTTATTTATTGTAGAGATGAGGTCTCACCAAGTTGCCCAGGTGGGTCTCGAACCCACAGGCTCAGGTAATCCACTCACCTCAGCGTCCCAAGGTGCGGGATTACAGGCTGAGCCACCGAGCCCGGCTAAGAATAAAATTTTTAAGAAAAAAGAAAGCAACCAGACCTCAGAATTCACTGTATTTACTCATAGTTGAACTAAAACCCACATAAAACACCAGTGGTAAGAAAATACTGCAAAGTGAGAAGCTGCCTAAATCTTACCTTGATATCCTGCAAACTTTATCTGGAAAGAGAGAAACAAAATTAAATTTCATGGCAGAAACTATTAAGAAATACTTGTGCTTCCTGATAAAATAATAAAACTCATAATCCAATAAAATTACAATAATCTTTTAGATTAATATTGTTAATTCATACTGCGTAGTTTGGTAAGCCATGCCCCCGATAAGCATTGTGGCATTCTGTGTGCCTTGAATGAAAGGTAGTTTCAAGGCCTCAGAAATAAGCCTCAGATCAAGGTCTCCTTCTGACCTTCTCCCATCTACTCTATCTCTGTTTCTGTCTTTTTGGAGTCAGGTAGAGGGAGTTTCTCTCAAGTTTACTGATCTGATTAAAGGAAGATCGTCCAGAAGAAATTCAATGGTCTTAAAACTCCCTCTTTAGGATTTTCAGCTAATATCCAGGAAAGGGTATTACCATACCAAGACAGACTTATCATTTATTACTATGAGGGCAGCTCCAAAAGATTATCTGGCAGACGTGATCTGTACAAAAGACAAGCTTATTCACAGTGTAGTTGTGTGGTCCTGCCCCTCACCTTGATGCAATTACTGCTACCTCCAGCGCTCGGAGGAAACTTACCCCAGGTCCACTGTTTCCTATGGGTTCATTCATGTCCTCTAACATCACTGATGGCCCTTCTAAATTGCCTACATCTCCATCTCCCTCTCCCCCAGGAGGAGGGTGCTATTTAAACCTCAAACATCCAGTCCTTCTTGAAGTCTCATATTTTGTATGGCCTATGCATTCAGGGACCTCAAAAAGTTTGTAGGCATTCTTTTTCCTGCAAAGCTGTCTATTGTCAGTTTATTTCAGGAGTAAACTCTCACCTTAAAGAGGACCAGCATTCCTTCCATCCAAACAATAGAATTAAAAATACAAAAATCACAAAGAATTGTCTATATTAGGAGTAATACTTCATAAACTGTTTTTCAAAAAGAACATGAATAGAAATAACATGTTTTTATCAAAAACATGTTTATATAAAACAATCACCAATCTATATATTTTTTACAATGGTAATGGCACATATTCTTATAATTATGCTAATAAATCATTTATCTAACTTTTTGCGTGAAACTCAATATTTATAATAAGTCTAGAATAGGGGTTGTTTTAAAAGCTTCATAAAATGCCATCAAAGGCAAAATCTGTGCACTAACTTATATATCAATATCTCATCAGAAAGCTGCTTAAAATCTTAGAGTTGGTACTTTGCTGAATTAATAAGCAGTTTGAACAAATCAGGGCTTATCTTTTATCCAGATCACTAAAACAAGGGTTGATGAAGTCAGAGAAGGAGTAGGAGGTGGCCAGAGAAAATTTACGAGCAACAACACAAATGACAGCTGACATGTGAGAAAAAACAAAAAGTGCTTCCTAAACCCAAAGACATCACAGAAATGGAATCCAGGCAGAACCCTTTTAGCACACCATGTAAAGACACACTTTCTTGATCACTAAAACATATTTCTACCACTGAAAGGGTTAATTGGTGATCAGATGCTGAGAACAGTCACCAAAACTTGCCAAGATAGCAATATCATGGCTGCATCAACGAGTCACTTATAATTATATTATCATGAGAAAATGCATCCAGGACAGCTAACAGATAATCATGAATATTCACTTTTCCTCATGCCAACCTCAAGTTACAGTGAATTTCCCCGCCCCCTTCACCTTCATCCCTCAAGCAGGAGAAAGTGGGAAAGCAATGGGTTCACCAATTACTTAATCTTTAGGATTAAAAAAATCAATTATTCATAACTTGTAGTTTGAACTTGTCAAATAAGGGGAGTCTTTAAAATGTTCAGGGAAATGGTTATTGTGGAAAATGATGCATGAATTTCACATTTATTGGCACCAAAGTGAATTCATACTAACTTGTTACACTATGTTTGAAAAAGGTCTAATTTCAGGCACTAAAAAAAGACATCAGGTTGAACCCACCCCCTCATCTGATCAACATGAATTCTAAGTATGAAACATGAAGATCAAATTCTTGGCAAAACTTGTAAAGAAGAATAATAAATGCTTGACACATCACAGATCCAAGAAGTTCAGAGCAGAATAAATAACCCTACACAGAGAAAAATAATATCTAATCTACAAAATTCAAAGGCAGACAAAATATTGGAAGAAGCTACAGAGAAAAAGAAAATCTTACCGTTAGGGTAAGAAAGGTAAGAATGACATCAGACTTCTCACCCAGAAGTCATGCAGTCAAAAAGTGAAATAAAATAGAGTGCTAAACCAAAGAATATCATTCTTGAACTCTGTAGCCAGAAGAATTATTCTTCAAAAGTGAAGGAGAAATGGAGACTTTCTCACAAACATGAATTGAGGGAATGTATCCCTAGGAGACCCAGCTAAAGAGAAGACAAATAAGATCAGTCAGCAACTTTAACGTACAAAATGAAAGAAAGAATTTAGATTAAAACATAATGAAGATAAAGATTTTCATATTTTTCATAGATCCAAAAGATAACATGTCATCCCAATAATAATAACAATAAAGGGGAAAAGGATAATAGAAAATTGCATTTTCAGGAGTTCCAAAAATAGACTGCTGAAAGATACACACACTTCCTCAGAAGTGGTGCAGTGTTATTTGAAAGAGGACATGGGTTATTTAAAAATGTGTTTTTCAAACTCAAGGAAAACTTCTGATTAAAGTAAACGAGTAAAGAAGAATTGTTTTTTTCTTTTTTTTTCATTAATCAGTATATTTTATTATGGTTTTGTGGGGTACAGTTAAGTGTTAGATGTACAATTACGTTTCATTCAGGCACTCTGTGGATAAGAGGTGTTTTCCCATCCCCTGACAGATATTTGCTACAGTTAATCCCATCCCCCTCCCCCCCATAGTTTCCCAGTACCGTCAGTCATTTTATATAGTATGGCATTGGATGTTCAAGGTCCATTATATGAGTGAGAACATGTGATATTCAGATCTTTGTTTCTGTGAGAGGTCACTCAGTATTATAGACTCTAGTTCCATCCAAGTTGCAGCGAAATACATGATTTTGTTCTTTTTTATGGCTGCGTAGTATTCCATCGTGTATATGTACCACATTTTTTTTAATCCAGTTCTCTTTTGATGGGCAGCATGGTTGTTTCCAGGTTCTTGCTATTGTGAACAACCCTGTGATAAACATATGTGTGCAGGTATCTTTTTTATAGAGTGATTTGTGTTCTTCAGGGTATATTCCCAGTAGGGTGATTGCAGGGTCATATGGAAGGTCAATTTTTAGAGCTTTTAAGAACTGCCACACTGCTTTCCACAGAGGTTGCACTAGTTTACACTCCCACCAACAGTGTAGAAGTGTTCCCTTTTCACCACACCCTCTCCAGCAGCTGTTATTTTTTGAGTTGTTGATAATTGCCATTCTGACTGGAGTTAGGTGGTATCTCAGTGTGGTTTTGATTTGCATCTCCCTGATGATTAGTGAGGCTGAGCATTTCTTCATGTGTTTGTTGGCTGCTCGAATGTCTTCTTTTGTGAAGTGTCTGTTCATATCATTTGCCCATTTTATAATGGGGTTGTTTGTTTTCTTCTTTTAAGTACATTTGAGTTCCTTGTAGATCCAGGATGTTAAGCCTTTGTCAGACCTAGAGTTGGCAAATACTTTTTCCCAGTCTGTAGGCTGTCTCCCTGCTCTCTTGATGGTTTCTTTGGCTTTGCAGAAGCTTGTCAGT
>NW_007259256.1:21805-22733 GCF_000164805.1 Carlito syrichta
AGGGTTTTCAAGGTACATAATCATATCATCTGCATAGAGAGAACTTGACTTCCTCTTTTACTATTTGAATACCTCTGATTGCCTCCTCTTCTCTGATTGCTGTAGTCAGGACTTCCAATACTATGTTGAACAGGAGGGGTGAGAGTGGACATCCTTGTCTAGTTCCAGTTTTCAGGGGAATTGGTTCCAATTTTTGTCCATTTAGGAGTATGCTGGCTGTTGGTTTCTTGTAGATGGCTATTTTGAGGTATGTTCCCTGATAGCCTAGATGTTCAAGGGTTTTTATCAAGAATGGGTGCTGGATTTTATCAAAAGCTTTTTCTGCATCTAGTGATATGATCATGTGGTTTTTGTTTTGACATATGTTGATGAATTTAATTGCATTTATGGTTTTACGAATGTTGAACCAGACTTGCATGCTGGAATGAAGCCTACTTGGTCATGGTGGATGATTTTTGAGATGTATTGCTAAATCCGGTTTGCTAGGATCTTGTTGAGAATTTTAGCATGTATGTTCATCAAAGATATTGGCCTGTAGTTCTCTTTCTTTGTTGGATCTTTACCTGGCTTGGGTATCAATGTGATGTTGGCTTCATAAAGTTAATTGGGGAGAGTTCCATCTTTTTCAATCGCCTGGAATACCTTCAGTAGGATTGGTATCAGCTCCTCCTTGAATGTCTTGTAGAATTCTGCTGGAAAGCCATCAGGACCAGGGCTTTTTTTTGTAGGAAGTTTTCTTATTACGTAGTCAATTTCCTTGATTGTTATTGGTCTATTTAGGGTCTCAATTTCTTCTTGTTCCAACCTAGGTAGGTTGTGTGATGTCAGAAAGTCCTCCATTTCCTTATGGTTTTCAAGTTTGTTTCCATACAAGTGTACGTAGTAGTCTCTAATGATTTTTTGTATGTCTTCAGGGTCAGATGTGACT
>NW_007259257.1:0-16570 GCF_000164805.1 Carlito syrichta
TTTTTTCAAGCCCAGGAGTTTGAGGCTACAATGAGCTATGATCATGCCATTGCACTCCAACCTGGGTGACAGAGCGAGACCCCATTTCAAAATAATAAACAAACAAATAAGTAAAAGCTTGCCAGGAGGAAAAGAAAAAAAAAGAAAAAGAAAAAAATTTTAGGAAAGGATATAACAAGGTAAAGGGGTGAAGATTTTTTTCTCTTGGCAGTCAAGAGAACTAAAGAACTCTCTTAGAAAATTACTTTAAAGCCGGGCTTGGTGGCTCAGCCTGTAATTCCATGCCTTGGGAGGTTGAGGTGAGTGGATTGCCTGAGCCTGTGGGTTCGAGACCCGCCTGGGCAACTTGGCAAGACCTCATCTCTACAATAAATCAAAAACTTAGCCGGGTGTGGTAGTGCGCCTGTAGTTCAAGCTACTTGGAAGGCTGAGGCAGAAGGATCGCCGGAGCCCGGTGGCTTGAGGCTGCAGTGGCCGGGAGCAGCCACTGCACTCCAGTCTGGGCGACAGAGTGAGACTCCTACTCAAAAAAAAAAAAAAGAAAATTACTTTAAAATGTACACTGTCAGCCGGGCTCAGTGGTTCAGCCTATAACCCCAGCACTTTGGGAGGTCAAGGCAAGTAGATTGCCTAAGCACATGGGTTCCAGACCAGCCCAGGCAACTTGGCAAGACCTCATCTCTACAATAAAATTTAAAAATAAAAAAATAGCTGGGCGTGGTAGCGTGTGTCTGTAGTTCCAGCTACTCGGAAGGTTGAGACAGAAGGATTGCCAGAACCCAGCAGGTCATTGCTGGGGTGGCTGTGAGCCTGCATGTCACTACATTCCAGCCTGGGCAAAGGAGTGAGACTCCAACTCAAAAAAAAAAAAAAACTTTTAAAAAAAGATACACTGAAACTATAAGGCTTTTTAAGAACTCTTAAGAAAAACTTTGAACATACCCAAACCTTAGAATTCAGGGGCATTTCAAGGAAATACAAACTAAATGATATTTCCAGGAAGCTTCAACAAACTTCTTGGCTACATATAGACCCAAAATGAATAAATAAACAGATGATAAAATACATATTTCATTACAATTGACAGCTGTTGACATCTTCCCTCTCTTACCTTTTTTTAGTTGGAAAAATGCATTTATTGTTTGAAATTCAGGATAATAATTTGAGCTCAAAATCAAAAGAAAAATAACTATTCAGCAATGAAATGACAGGCTAAGAATTAAAGCTGATACTCAATAATTGGGTCTCTTGACAAGCAGAGAGAGAATATTGCTAAAAATAAATAAATCACCTGAGCCTGTATTCTATTACAGAAGTCAATCTAATATAAAAATCAGAAAAAAAAAAATCAGCACAGGTTTTAAGAAAAACATTCAGGTGCCAGCCAAAAAAAAAAGCATTTTTTAGAATAAATGGGTAGAATTTGACTTAAAAACATGAAGACTTTTAGAACTATGTGAATATTGCCAACCCAGCCTCAAAACAAAATAAAATCTTTCATCTAGAGTCCAAAAATGTAGAGAAACCGAAATAGAGCAGACACTTGGCTTCTTTAGTCTGGTTTGGTCAGAAATGTGTCCAGCAGATTCAGAGAATACTCGTTGGAAGAGAAAAAGTGACAGTCTGTCATTTGATTGCTCTTCAGACTTGCTACAGTTCCTCAGTGGGCTTTCATGGCTGGCTAATTATGAAGAGCTTTTGAGGCTCACGCCCAGCTATCCCAGGTCTATATGCTTTTTAAACCAATGGTCACATTGGATTTTCAAAGGGAACATATTGCAAAAGCTGAGCCATCATTGGCTGCAAAGATGGCTTCAGCCTAGGACTAAATACACTGTCCATGGTTTGAATGGGCCTGAGGAAGAGGACATGAATTTCTAAACTCCGAAATTCTTATTAAGGCTGAACGACAGAGTGAAACTTAAAAAAAAAAAAAAAGAAAAAAGAAAGAAATCAAGATTGGCTAAAATATTAAATACTACAAAGCAAATAATGCAGCAGATGGGGCAAATTTATGTTGTTTTGTTTTGTTTGGTTTTTTTTTGCATTGGAGTTTCACTCTGTTGCCCAGGCTGGAGAGCAGTGGCATGCTCACGGCCACTGCAGCCTCAACCTGCTGGGCTCAGGTGATCCTTCCGCCATGGCCTTCCAAGTAACTGGAATTACAGGGGCGTGCCACCAGGCCCAGCTAGTTTTTTGATTTATTGTAGAGACAAGGTCCCGCCAAGTTACCCAGGCTGGTCATGAACCCCGGGCTCAGGTAATCCTCTCGTTTCCAACTCCCAAAGTGCTGGGATTACAGGCCGGAGCCACTGTGCTCAGCTATTTTGATTTTGTCTTCTAAGTTTCTCTTGAAATAGATTGGTTAAATGTAGAGAATTCAATTTATTTTCTCTCTGTCTATATCTAATGAATAAAATCCATGTGTATGTTATATATATATGTGTGGGTAATATGTGTGTGTTCAGTTCTGTGACATAATTGAAGCTATTAGAAACAAGAATTATTAGCCGGGTGTGGTGGCTCATGCCTGTAATCCCAGCACTCTGGGAGGCGGAGGCGAGAGGATTGCCTGAGCTTAGGGGTTCAAGACCAGCCTGAGCAATATGGCAAGACCTCGTCTCCACAATAAATCAAAAAAATTAGCCAGGTGTGGTGGCGCATGCCTGTGGTTCCAGCTACTTGGAAGACTGAGGCGGAGGGATCACCTGAGCTCAGGCGGCCAAGGCTATGGTGGTTGTAAGCACACCATTGCACTCCAGCCTGGGTGACAAAGTGAGACTCAGACTCAAAAAAAAAGAATTATTATTTATAATAGTGACTCAAACTGTTCTCAGAGTGATGTTCTCAGAGTGAAGTTATTGGAATTTGGTCAATTAGTTAGTGATAATACAAACTTAAACTTGGCTATAATGTATTAAGAAAACAAAGTTGCTGAGAGACTATGATTAGTGATTTAGAAAGAGAGAGATAGTTTTTTGGAAACTTCAAACCCTGAGAAAAGAGTTGGCAACTAGGAAAATTTCTAGTGAAATTCCAAATGATATGGTGTTATTTGAATATGACACTTGGTCCTGCAAACAATTTAACTGGAATTAGTTGTTTTCAGTTCAGCTAGTTCACTTTGGACTTCATACAGGGTGTGGATTTAAAAGGAAAAGATGAAGTAAGAAGCTTGGACCACCCAGACCCACCTATGACATCATGAATATGTGATTGTAATTTTGGAGACGCCTCAAATTCAATATGTGGTGACCTGGCCATCAATTTCAAGAGAAAGATTAAGGAAAGCAAAACACTTGTAAATGTTTCTAATGAAGACAAAGTGTATTAACAGAAAGAGGAGTCTGAAAAGCAAGAGGATGTCAGGACAAACATTCATCAGGATATCTGACAAATGTCATTACCTGAAGGCAAGAGAGATGGGTAAGAACCTTTGCAACTCTCCTTGTGGCAAAAAATGGGGTGCAGCTCAAAGATAGGTCAAGAATTAGTGTTGTGTAGAGGTCCCTGTAGCCTGCCTCAAACACAGAACACACAATATACAAAATAAAGACACAGAAGTTTGGCATCGGCCATTTTTTATTCCCAAGCTGATACATCCATCCACTCCACACTATGCCTGAAAAAGCTAGCATTTGTAAAAAGATAAGGGTATTACTTCTCAGTCCAAAGAGATATTGTAGATGCTTGTGATTAAAAATTGATGATCAAAACACCCTTATCCACTTCATACTAAAACCCCCATAATAATGACAATAAAGGAAATTTTTTAACATACAAACTCGGGGCCCGGGTGCGGTGGTTCAAGCCTGTAATTCCAGCATTTGGGAGGCCGAGGTGAGGATTGCCTGAGTCTAGGGGTTTGAGACCATTCTGGACAACTTGGTGAAACCTCGTCTTTACAATAAATCAAAAAATTAGCCGGGGGTGGTGGCATGTGCCTATAGTTCCAGCTACTTGGAAAGCTGAGGTGGAAGGTTCACCTAAGCCCAGCAGGTAAAGGCTGCAGTGGCCATGAGCGTGCCTCTGCACTTCAGTTTGACAACAGAATGAGACGCCTACTCAAAAAAAATAAAAAATTAAAAAATAAAAATATATATATTTATTTTTTATATATATATTATATATTTTTATATATTATATATTTTTATACATATTATTTTTTATATATTATTTATATATATATATACTCATAAGAACAAAGACAGCAGGAGAGGTAACAACTGTAGATGAGAAATTCAACAAAGTCTGTCACCTGGAAGTAGTCAGGTTACAACTAACTTAGTAGACTGAGAAAAAATGAAAACTAGGTGCATGGAGTGGGATAGAGATAGGATTATAAAACCCCCAAAAGCAGGCCAATACTTGACAAAGAATCTTGAAAAGGTCCAGAAATTGACAGCACCCTATACTTCTAAAGGCACAGGAACAGAGTAAGATTGGACCCTGGAAGAAAAATTCTTAAAAAGCAACAGTTATACCCCCAGATCTCTTTCTTCAATTTGTGCAGCCAGTTAACTACATTTGCCCAACCTGGGAGAAAATTAGATTACTTTCTGGGAAAACCGGGCATAGCTGAGAGCCAGGGTGCAATTCTATGATGAATTTCCCAGCCCCCAACTCACCCACGCTTCCTGAACACCAGCAACCAGGTTTATACCCTCTAAGTAAGAGATAAGAGGGACCCCTGTTTGGGAAAACTGAGCATAATCAAGAGAAATGACCTACAGACACTGGTCTTTGGGCCCCCCCGCCCATGATTCTCAGCAAAGTCCTCTAGAGTTCCACTGATACACACAAAGTTTCCAATGAGCATCTTTAAATATGAAAGTCAAGAATCACCAGATAGGCTGGGCTCAGTGGCTCAGCCTGTAATCCCAGCACTTTGGGAGGCCGAGGCGAGTGAATTGCCTGAGCCCACGGGTTCAAGACCCACCTGGGCAAGTTGGCGAGACCTTGTCTCTACAATAAATCAAGAAAATTAGCCGGGTGTGGTAGCCTGTAGTTCCGGCTACTTGGAAGACTGAGGCGGAAGAATCGCCAGAGCCCAGCATGTCGAGGCTGTGGTGGCCGGGAGCGGCCACTGCACTCCAGTCTGGGCAACTGAGTGAGACTCCAACTCAAAAAAAAAAAATCACCAGATATTTGATGAAAGCTTTTCACATAAAACATAGAGGCCAAATAAAAAGGGAACTTGAAGAAAAGAGAGATAAGAGGGTGCAGAAAGAAAACTTTAAAAAAAAAGATTATCATAACACAAAAAGAGAGATAAGGGAAGATATTGCAGCCATGAAGCAAGAACAGGAACCTATTTACAACGACAAAAATAACATTCAGAGAATAAGGAAGAGCCCTTGGAAATAACAAATTTATTAAATTAAAATTTCCAAAGAAGGAATGGAGGAAAAGTTAGTGAAACTTCCAGGAAAAAAAAAAAAGACAAAGAAATAGAAAATAAGGGAGAAACAACTTTTTAAAAATTAGGAAATAAGTCCAAAATTTAGCAGCCAAGTAAAAGGATTCCCTGGAAAAAGAGAAGGAAAAAAAAGTGAGGAAAACTTATAACAAACAAGAACATTTTCCAAAACTGAGGGAACATAATTAGTTCCAGACTGATATAACCCTCCAACCGCCAACAAAATGAACATAAACAAACCTAGACTGAGGCATACCATTGTAAAATTTCACAGTGCTGGGGAACATTTAAAAAAATCCTAAAATCTTCCAGAGAGAGATTAAAAAATTAAGTCACATACAAAAAAAACTTCTTTTTATTGTTTTTGGTTTTTTGAGTTGGAGTCTCCCTCTGTCACCCAGGCTGGAGTGCAGTGACATGCTCACCCCAGCATTGACCTGCTGGGCTCTGGCAATCCTGCCTCAGCCTTCCAATTAGCCGGTACTTCAGACGCACGCTACCACGCCCGGCTAATTTTTGATTTGTTGTAGAGCTGAGTGAAAGGGCAGACCAAGAGTGGGAAGCCATTTTTCATCTTGTTCTTAAACCCTGACACAGTGATGAGAAAGTAGAAGCTATGCTTTTGGAGAAATGCACACTTTAAGTAAAGTTAACTTTGCTGGCTTTGTCTTTTCAGAAATCAACTTCCTGGTGCCAGGTATCAGAGGTATCTCATAGTGGCAATCAAACTTGCCTAAAGTAAAAGGAATTTGCAAGGCCTAAGACATCATGCATTGGGCAAGGACTGTAAACGTCATGAAACTTGTAATTACAAAAGTTATAACTGCTCAGAGGGAGAGTAGGTGGGGATTCGATCTTCCAGTAAATTGGGCACAATCTACAGGGAAGCCAAGGATCCCCCGAAGCTACCTACTGGAAAAGTCTAGGAGATAAGGGGAGGTGCACCTTGCATTAGTTCTAAGAAATGTCATTTGGGAAGGTACAGAATCATTAGAATCCTTGTCACGCCCTTCTGTAGGGGCTATGATAATGTGGGCGAACATTAATGGGTCTCTGTGTCACAGGTTCTCCAAGACATCCACAGGTGGTCGATAAGGAAGTCACAGCAGTCACGACAGTCACATGCAATATCTCCAAGGATTTAAGCCAGAACTCTGGGGGGCTATGACATCACCACACTCACCTAGAGTGTAGGCCCACTCCCTGTCTGTGGGGGGTGAACTTTTCTTAAATAAATCTTTTCTTTTCTCACCTCTCTGCGTTGCAATTCTTTGCAATTTACTCGGATCTGGGTTCCCAGTGTGGCACCTCCGGCTTGCGGGCTCCAGTGATGCTGCTCCTCTCCCTCTTCATCCATCCACCCTCACCCTGTCCACACCCTAACATTTTTGGAGGTCCCACCGAGATTTCTCTCTCTCTCTCTCTCTCATTCATATTTCCTAACTGGTGACCCTCTGGACTGTGTTGGAACCTGGTGGCAACTGAAAGTTCTGGCTGAGGCTACACACTTCAGCGTGCTGAAAGACCCCAGGGAAAGACATCAGATCACTGTGGCCCAACCGGGTGAGGGACTAAGGTTAACTCTTTACTTCCTTCTAGCCAAGATTTCTGAGTTTCCCTATAGACCGGGCTGGATCTCCGAGGACAACTGACGGTCTCTGCCTAGGGCTGCTCCCTAGGGAGGCAAGACTATCCCCGAAGGAAAGTTTGGACCACCAGTCCCAAACTCCAACAGCTATGGTACGCCTTTCTGCGCCTTTGGCAAGTCATCCCCTTTTTTTCATCCACACACACACATATTTAATGGGCGCTCTGGGATCGCCCTTTGTTCGGGTGACTTTCTGGGTCTCTCGGGTTTCCAGTTTCTGTCTTGGGAGACTCCTAGCAAGGGTTGGGGACCTTGTTGCTCAAAGTCCTGGTACCAGGCCTCCTTCCAAGACATGGTGGAGCATGCATCTGGCAAGCTCCAGTGGGCACAGGGGCGGGAGGACGCTCTGTCTCTACTGACTCACATCCTTTGTGCTGATTCCTTTGAACTTATTGGGGATGTCCAGCAGGGGATCTGGATGGCATAAGGCCCAGAAACAAATCCATAATACCAAGAGCCCATTCCAATAGTACCCCTGTTTCCTTTTACAGGAACCATGGGGAACTCTCAATCAGTTGTGAAGAAAGATACACCACTGGCATGCCTTTTTAAACACCCTAAAGTTTTAAAACTCAGTGAGGATATTCACCCAAAGCATTTAATTTTTTACTGCAACACTGCTTGGCCACAATATATGCTGGAGGATGTTGAAACCTGGCCAGAAGGCGGCTCCCTAGCCCCTAACACTCTTTTGCAGAGTACCTTGAAATCCCATATATTCAGGCCTTTTATGAGTTAGCTCGCCACCCACATATCCACTCTTCCTGTCGTATTTCTGTGTTGGCTCCCCAGACCCCACTGGTCATAGGCTCATCAGGGAATACTGATCCTGCTGACTGACCCTCCCTCAAAAGATTTTTCACCTCCTTCATCTTCTCCTATTCCTTCTACAACTCTGAATCCTGCATTCCCTCTAGCTCAAATGCTGACCCAGCTGGTTTAACTACTCCTGTCTCTTGTAATCTGCTTTTGCTACTCTACTCTGCCAGTTTCCCTTCCTTCTCGCCCTCCACCTTTACCTGTGGAGGAGGGGCTGGCATCTACGGCTGTGGCACCTAACCCTGACCTTCAGTCTTTCTTTTTACCTTCGGAGAAGGGGCCAGGGCCAAAGGCCATGGCACCTGACCCCAGCCTCCAGTCTTTCTCTTTTGTCTTTGGAGGAGGGGCCAGTGCCAAAGGCCACGGCGCCTAGCCCAAGACTTCTCACTCCCCCTTCCCCCCACTGCTTAGTAGGGCCCCTGGTGGCAGCCCTACTTGCTGCAACAAGTCACCACCCCCACATGTACTTGGAAAGCCCATTCAAGTTTCCACATGGCTTAATAGGTCTCTTCTCAAGGGGGTGGCTGGAACAAAAGGATATTAAAAATTCTTCTTTGTTGTTAGCTTATGATAAATTTCTCTCAAGTTATATCTAAACTGGGACTATATCAACCTTCTTCCCAGACGAAAGTAAATGGATCATATAAATTAATCCTGTTAACTGACTATAAAAAAGGTTATTAAAACAGGCTAACTAAGACAAAATAAAAGAGGTTTTTCAAAAACCAGATAAAAATCCAGCAACGTTTCTAAGTCGCCTCTCTGAGACATTGCAGAAGTTTGCTAATATTGATTTAAACTCTCTGGAGGGACACACTCTTTTGGCTATGTATTTTATCTCCCAGTCAGCACCAGACATTAGGCACAAACTCCAAAAATTAGAAAAGGGCCCCCAAACCCCTCAATTAGAACTACTGGACGCGGCTTTTAAAGTCTTTAAAGTCTTTAACAACCGAGAGGAGGAAAGAATGCAGGACCGCAAGCATAAGTGGGAAGGCAAACATAAGCGGGAAGTGTTTCAGCTTTCATCTACCACTTTAGCAGAAAAAGCCACCACTGATAATCTTCCACCCCAGACAGTCAATCGCAGAAGGGGTTCACAGCCCCTTCCCAGGTTTGTTTCTGATGCCATCAAAATGGGCATATGACCAAAGACTATCAAGCCCCGCCACTAGCAAAACCCTGTCCCAAATGCAAACAGCATGGACATTGGGGTTATGATTGCCTCATTCTCTTAGCTGGAGGAGAGCACATGGCCCAAAGGTTTGTTGCAAATGAGGGACACCAGGCACCATGCACGATCTTGGAAGGGGATCTCTTGGGCTTGTTCCAGTTGGATTGACTCGCCCCTGGCTTGGTAGCCCCAATGTCTTTGGAACAAACTGTTAAACCAACTGAGCCTAGGGTGGAAATATTAGTAGCTGGCAGGGTTATATATCATTTGTTATTGATACAGGGGCTACATGCTCAACTCTACTTAAATTTCCTGGTCCACTCCTTCCTTCACCCCTTTCGGTTGTAGAGGGTGCAGGGCATTATATCCAGGCCCCTCACTACATCGTTACTTCCATGTGTTCTGGGAGATAAAATATTTCAACACTCCTTCCTTGTTATGCCAACATGTCCAGCTCCATTATTGAGAAGGGACATTATGACAAAAATTGGAACTTGTATTATTCTTTACCCTGAGCCACTACCACTGTGCTTTTTGGGTGTCTTTTGTTTAGCTTTGGATTCCTCTGATAGTTCTACGTTGGATCCTATCCAAGCCCTTCCACTGCATATAAACTTATTGCTTTGGTTAGAGCTCTGAGGTTAGGAAAAATGTAAAGAAAGTTGTTGGTGTAAGGTATGTTTTTGGTAAGAAAGGATAAAGGAAAGAAATAATTTTGTATAGGAAAGAATCTTGTATGGTACATTTTTGTTCTATAATAGAATGACTGATTATTTAAGGAAAGTATAGAACAAAAATAGAAGGTTCAAGCATGTCAAAAAATGGTATGAGTATGTCAAACATGGAAGGTGAAAGTGTGAAAAGTGAAAGGAATAATTCTATAAACACTCGAGGTTACAAAAAAGTTTCTATAAATTTGCTATTAATATCAAGTACACTAATGCTAGGCCAAAATTCTACTCAAAGACCAGAACATGAGTTTCTTAATTAACAATCTCCAAAAGAATTTTCTCCTTTAAACAACAGAGGGAGGCCAGGTTCAGTGGCTCAGCCTGTAAACCCGCGCCTTGGCTGAGATGAGTGGATTGCCAGAGCCCGCGGGTTCGAGACCTGCCTGGGCAGCGAGACCTAATTTCTACAATAAATCAAAATATCAGCCAGGCGTGGTAGCGCATGCCTGTAATTTCGGCTACTTGGAAGGCTGAGGCGGAAGGATCGCCGGAGCCCAGCAGGTCGAGGCTGCGGTGGCCGGGAGCAGCCACTTGCACTACAGTCTGGGCAACAGAGTGAGACTCCAACTCAAAAAAAAAACCAAAAAAACAGGGGGGAAGAAAGAGACAAAATTCAACTAGCCCTCCCCCACTGTCTTTGTTACCAAAAAAAGAGGTTTTTTTTTTCCTTCTTAAAATCTTTGGCTAAGTAAGTGACTTTTATAATAACTACTGTGATCTTGTGTTATAACATTATGCTTTTAAAAAATTTAGTACTGACCGGACTCAGTGGCTCAGCCTGTAATCCTAGCACTTTGGGAGGCCGAGGTGAGTGAATTGCCTGACCCCGCGGGCTCGAGACCCGCCTGGGCAACTTGGCGCGACCTCATCTCTACAATAAATCAAAAAATTAGCCGGGCGTGGTAGCACGCGCCTGTAGTTCCAGGTACGTGGAAGGCTGAGGCGGAAGGATCGCCGGAGCCCAGCAGGTCCAGGCTGCGGTAGCCGGGAGCGGCCACTGCACTCCAGTCTGGGTGACAGAGTGAGACTCCAACTCAAAAAAAAAAAGTTTAGTACTTAAACTCTTAAAGTTCTCAGTCAGTCTCTCTAGGGTGAGATAAGAAGCCAGCTCCAGGAACCACACCTGCCCCACTCCCTCCTGAATTTCCTGCAAACCAGGTTCAAGGATTACTATCCAACACAGGATGAATGGCAGAATAACCTGGGCTTCACCCTCTAGCATGTCAACTGTTGTGAAAGTATATCAGACCTATTATAAAAAAAACAAAAGGAAACTGTTTTCTCTTGCCAATGTTTACCTGTTTTAAATTCTCAGTTTAAGCTACAACCTAACTACATGTCTCTAATGTTTTCAATTTTTCTTTCTTCAGACTTTGTCAAAGTGGTTGTATTTCCTTGTTAAGGTACAACGATAGATAATTTGCAAGAGAATATTTCAACCTACGTTAATCAATGAGAAGCTTTGGCTAAGCATACATATGATGTACAGGGTTACTTTCACTTTTTCAGAATTGCTTTGGGGACAATAGCCTTTTTAAAAAATCATTGCTTAATAATTTTTGCCTGTGCTCTCTCTTAATGTTTCATTAAATTCAAATAGCATTCAGTTAAGGTTCCGTCATTTCCTGTTCATGCCCTTGGAAATAGATAGGTAGAGACATCTCTACAGCCCATCTCAGCAGGAAGCAGATACAGAAGAATGATCTTTTCCCCATTTCCCAGGATCGTAAGAATATTTCCAAGAGCAGGAGTGGGGAATGAAAGGGCAGAGAGTGGGAAGTCATTTTTCATCTTGTTCTTAAACGCTAACACAATGATAAGAAAGTAGAAGCTATGCTTTTGGAGAAATGCACACTTGAAGTAAAATTAACTTTGCCTTTTCAGAAATCAACTTCCTGGTGCCAGGTATCAGAGGTATCTCATAGTGGCAATCAAACTTGCCTAAAGTAAAGGGAATTTACAAGGCCTAAGACATCATGTATTGGGCATGTAAAAGTCATGAAACTTGTAATTACAAAAGTTATAACCACTCAGAGGGAGAGCAGGTGAGGGCTCGATCTTTCAGTAAATTGGGCACTATCTACAGGGAAGCCAAGAATCCCCTGAAGCTACTCACTGAGAATGCCTAGGAGATAAGGGGAGGTGCACCCTGCACTAGCTCTAAGGAATGTCATTTGGGAAGGTGCAGGAGCATTAGAATCCTTGTCACGCCCTTCTCTAGGGGCTATGATAATGTGGGCAAACATTAATGAGTCTCTGTCACAGGTTCTCCAAGACATCCACAGGTGGTCGATAAGGAAGTCACAGCAGTCACATACAACATCTCCAAAAAAAGGATTTAAGCCAGCACTCTGGGAAGCTACAAAGCCACACTCACCTAGAGTGTAGGCCCACTCCCTGTCTGTGGGGGGTGAACTTTTCTTAAATAAATCTTTTCTTTTCTCACCACTGTGTGTTGCAATTCTTTGTAATTTACTCAGATCTCTGGGTTCCCAGCACGGCACCTCCGGCTTGCCGGCTCCGGCAGTGCTGCGCCTCTCTATCTCCATCCATCCACCCTCACCCTGTCCGCAACCTAACAACGAGGTCTCCCCAAGTTACCTAGGATGGTCTCAAACCTGCAAGCTCAGGTAATCCACTCGCCTCGGCCTCCCAAAGTACTGGGATTACAGGCTGAGTCACTGAGCCCGGCCTAACATGACAAACTTCTTATGGCAACACCAGAAACTAGAAAAAAAAAATGTCTACAGGATTTTGAGGGGAAATAATTTTTCATCCCCGTATCTGGCCAGATTGTCAAGCAACTATGAGAATAAAGTCATTTTCAGAACTGCAAGAAGTAAATCATCTTATCTCCTAGGCACCCTTTCTTAAGAAGCCGTTGGAGGATGTGGTCCACTGAAATAAAGAAATAAGACAAGAAAGAGGAAGTCATAGGATCCAGGAAACAAAGGAAAGGCAAGGGGAATTCCCAAGGATAGTGTGAAAGGAAGTTCCAGAAGAACAATTAACTAGCAGGTCTAGAGAACAATCAATCCAGAGTGGAGTAGGAAATATGTCTCCAAGAATGAATGACTAAATGAATGAATGAAGCTTACTTTGATTAAACATAAATTAAAGCATTAAGATGCAGAAATTGCCAGGTGCAGTGGCCCACACCTGTAATCCCAGCACTTTGGAAGGCTGAGGCGAGAGGATTCCCTGAGCTCAGGGTTCGAGACTAGCCTGGGCAGCTTGGGGAGACCTCATCTCTACAATAAATCAAAAATTAGCTGGGCATGGTGGCTCGCACCTGTAGTTCCAGCTACTTGGAAGGCTGAGATGGAAGGATCACCTGAGCCCAGCGGTAGAGGCTGTGGTGTCCATGAGCATGCCACTGCACTCCAACCTGAGCAACACAGTGAGACTCCGTCTCAAAAATAAACAAAACAAAAACAAAATGTAGACATTTTTTTAAAGCTACATAGCGTGTCACAACAAAAGATAAAGGATAGAATATATGTACTTCCCCCTTAAATCTTCTCTGTTCTATAGCAGTTTTTTTGTGTTTGTTTTGAGTTGGAGTCTCACTCTGTCACCCAGGTTGGAGTGTAATGGCATGCTCCCGGCCACCACAGCCTCAACCTGCAGGGCTCAGGCGATCCTTCCACTTCAGTCTTCCAAGTAGCCGGAACTACAGGTATGCGCTACCACACCCAGTTAATTTTGTAGAAACGAGATCTCACCATGTCGCCCAGGCTGGTCTCAAATCTGTGAGCTCAGGCAATCCTCTTGCCTCAGCCTCCCAAAGTGCTGGGATTATAGGCTTGGGCTATCATGCCCAGCCTAGTAGTTAAACTGTTTTCTCCTGTGTCCACCTGCAGTGCCAACTAATAATGACATGGATTAAACCAATTCCAAACTTTCCTTCTCCACCACCTGCTATCCAGTCAGTTCCTGACTTCCCTACCCATTCATTCCACAAAAACTTGAGTGCCTACTGTGTTGTTAGAAAAGCCTATTCAGCCTGACTTATAAGTTTAGAGGTCTTTTTTAGTGCCAGCCCTCAGTATTCTGCAGAAATCGAAGCAGTGATCCAAACAATAAAACTAAGTTGGAATTTTGTTTTATGGGGTTTTGCTGCTGCTGTTTTTGTGGCTGTATTTTAGTAGTCAAAGGCCTACCCTTGATGACTGTTGTGGCCCAATGAGAGGAGAGAGGTGCTCGCCAGGAGCCTGGTGGTCTATCAATCCCACCACAACTTGGACCTTATCTTTGCCTGACAATATATGGTATTCTTGTTCAACAGGTATCTTTTTAGTTAAAATCTGTAAGTCTCCTGTTAGTCGGGATTATTTCTGCTTTTGCCTGAAAAGAAAGACTAGTAATTACAGAATCTAATGCTTTAGCATTGAAGTTGGAGTTAGCAGATGGGGCCCACAACTAAGGACCATGAATGGATATAGATGGGGGTCAGGGAAGGGATGAGCTCAGGGATGGGATAAAGGACAGAGTTCATGTCAGGGATGAGAGCTGTGAATTGGTGATGTAAAAAGTTGAAATTGGCCAGAGGAGAAGGGAGTGGCTCACGCCGTAATCCCAGTACTTTGGGAAACCAGGGTAAGAAAATCACTTGAACCCAAGAATTCAAGATCAGTCTAGGCAAAATAGTGAGACCTCATTTGTAAAAAATAAAAATAAATCAAAAAATTAGCTAGCTGTGGTGGCATGTGCCTGTAGTCCCATCTACTCAGGAGGCTGAGGCAGAAGGATCACCTGAGCCTAGGAGGTCGAGGTTGCAGTGAGCTGTGATTGTGCCACTGAACTCCAGTGTGGGAGACAGAGTGAGACTCAACTCAAAAAAGAAAAAAAGAAAAAGCTAAAATTCACAAGTAGCTATAAAAGACATTAGTGGGACAACCGGAAAAATTCGAATATGGACAACATATTAGGTAATAGTATTTGCTCCGTTGTTAAAATTCTTGACTGAAAATTATAACATGATTGTGTAAGAGAATGTCCTTAATCTTGGGAAATACTATATAAATAATTAGGAGTGTATTAAGGGTAGCTGGGCACAGTGGCTCATGCCTGTAATCCCAACACTTTAGAAGGCCAAGGTGTGGGGAATCACTTGAGGTCAGAAGTTTGGACAACATAGCAGACCTCTACAATAAATTTTTAAAATTAGTCAGGCATGGTGGCACATGTCTGTAGCCCCAGCTACCCAGGAGGCTGAGTCGGAAGGATCTCTTGAGTTCAGGAGTTTGAGACCAGCCTAGGCAATATAGCGAGACCTCATCACTACAAAAAGTAAAAAAAAAAAAAATTAGCTGGGTGTGGTGGTGCATGCCTGTAGTCCCAGCTACTCGGGACACTGAGGCAGGAGGATAGCTTAAGTGCAAGAGGTTGAGACAGCAGTGAGCTGTGATGGTGCCCCTGCACTCTAGGTGAGGCAACAGAGTGGGACCCTGACTCAAAGAAGAGAAAGTATTTAAGAGTAAAGTATCACGATGATGCAGCTTACTCTCAAATGGTTTAAGAAAGAAAATTCAGATAAAAAACAAATGTGGTAAAATATTAACATTTGATTAGTGTAAGTTAACGACACATGGAGATTTGTTGTACCACTATTGTTAACTTTTCCACAGAACTGAAAATGAGGGGGAAAGTTAGGAAGTTAAAATTTTTATTTATTTTTTTTCTTGTATCGGAGTCTCACTCTGTCACCCAGACTGCAGTGCAGTGGCACACTCATGGCCACCGTAGCCTTGACCTGCTGGGCTCAGGCAATCCTTCCAACTCAGCCTTTCAAGTAGTTGGAACTACAGGTGTGTGCCACCACACCAGGCTAATTTTTCTTGATTTATTGTAGAGACAAGGTCTCACCAAATTGCCCAGGCTGGTCTCAAACCCCTGGGCTCAAGCAGTCCTCTCACCTCAGCCTCTCAAAGTGCTGGGATTACAGGCATGAGCCACCACACCTGGCCACATTTTTTTTAAAACTGAAATACTTTACTATCGTGTGAAGGTCAAAATGTCCTGTTTACTGATTCCAGCCACTTGGAATTGGTGGAGCTTCCAACCTTCTTCCCAACAGAATACCTGTCTCCAGACTACCCAGACAACAGGCACTGGTCTCCAAAGCCCCTCTGACACCCTTATATCCCTATCCCTACCCTCATGGACCTGGCAGCAATTTTTTGGGCTCCCGTTGTACTCTAATTATACGATTTCACTTCCTTGTATTTCTCCATTTACCTTTCTCTCTCCCCGAGACTGAGAGATTCTTGGAGGCAGTGACTGTGTAGTTTCCATTTTTATTATCTCTAGCAACGAGCACAATGTGTGGCCTACAGAAAGTACTACGTAAATTTATGTTGCAGGAGTGAGTGAATGAGTGGCTCACTGGATAAGCAGATAAACAGAGATGGCAGCTGGAGTTTGACAAATGAAAGCAAGGCTGGTTGACAGGGGCTGAAATGATCAAAATGTAAATAGTTTTCCATTCTTCATGTTTAGATTCTTGGAGTTTGAGACCCAAAAGTGTGGCTTAGGCCCTATGTTACTACATGGAAGCTAGAGAAACCGAAGATATGGGAAACCTGCAGAAGTCAGAAAGGTGAAGAAATCCAGGGCAAAACTGACTTAAAGTGTTGGGAAACATTCGAATGACATGGGATTAAGTTGACAAAGAATAATCACAAAGGACTGATGTTGGGAGCTGGCCACGGAGGCCCACTGAGCATTAGGGATCAGGAAGGGCCGTTGACCCTGAGACCACTAGGATGCGTTCGGGA
>NW_007259257.1:17111-25697 GCF_000164805.1 Carlito syrichta
ATTAGCTTAGGATGAAAAGGGTTTATAGGCAGTCATGGATTCTGTTATGGGATTTTCTTCCTCATACCTGAAAGAATATCTGGTGGGTGGGGGCCGCCCAAGCCCCTCCCTCCCTCCTCTCTCTCTCTCTCTCTCTCTCTCTCCCTCTCTCCCTCTCTTCCCCTCCCTCCCTCTTTCTCTCATTCTCACAATCGCTGATGCCATCTCCACCTTTGGGGTACCCTGAACCCGGCAGGAGCTGGACTCCTACAGACTGAAAACAGGAAGCTTCCTCTTTTTTTTTTGTTTTGGCTTTTTGAGTTAGAGTCTCACTCTGTCACCCAGACTGGAGTGCAGTGGCCACTGGACTCAAGCCATCCTTCCACCTCAGCCTTCCAAGTAGGTGGGACTACAACCACACACCACCACACCCAGCTCATTTTTGAAAATTTCTGTAGGGTCTTGCTATGTTACCCAGGCTGGTCTCAAACTCCTGGGCTCAAGTGACACTACCACTTTGGCCTTTCAAAGTGCTGGAATTACAGGCATGAGTCACCGCCCCCAGCCAGGAAGCTTCCTCTTGAGCTGGATCGCACACAGGAAGAGTTCATTTATTTCCCATTCACTAATACTTCCTTGATTCCAAACCTTTTGCTAGGAACCACAGGGAGAAAAGAATGCCTAACACACAACCTCTGTTCAGAGGGTACTACAGATGGGTTACTATTTAAGGAAACCTACGGGGCAGGTTGTAGAGAAACTAGTGTTTGAAAACAGATTTCCACTTGGGCTCAGGCAGATCAAGACTGGAATTGGGAAACTAAACCAAACCCAAGGGCTGAGGATCAATGTAATCCCACAAAGGCCAAGGAGGTGGTATCCTGTGAGCTCCCCAGGATCTGTGCTGAGAGCTGCCCCTCAAAGCCTCCTTGGCTTACAAGGGGCAAGGGAGGAGATAGTGTGCAGTTCCAGGGGCACCCTCAGCCCCAGCCCATTCTTTTCTGTTGCTACATCCAGTCTTTAAGAAGGAGCAGGCTGGGAAAGACTCTTTGTGAGATGAACAGTAAGTGACCCCCTTTGGGTAGTTAAGGGATCCTCAGCCTGAGCGGTTAAGCTCCCCCATTAGAACTTGGTTTCTAAATCTCCTACAGCAATGCACACCCACCCAGATGGAAAGGGAGCCTCCACATAGAGTTCCTCCCTGCTGCAGATAATGGTTTGCTTATCCCCCACTTCCAGTTCCTCAAGAGACTGAGGAAGAAACACCATCATCCGTGTTTATGATACCCGCCAGGGCCCAGCAGGGATTCCCCCTCAATTATTCATTCAGACATTCATTTGTTCATTTATCTATTCATTCAATAGCTGCTGAGTCCTACTACATACCAGGAATTTGGGACTGGAGATATAGCCAGTAATTGACACACCAAAAAGTCTCTGCTCTACTGGTACTTACATTTTACTGGGAGGAGACAAACTAAACATCAACAATATATCAGGTGGTGATAAAGGGGGTAAAAGGTAGGGTGAGAAGTTAATGAGGGGAGATGGGGCAGAAGGGGTATTTTAGAGTGGAAGACCAGTTATGGCCCTGCTGAAAACACCTCTGCTTCTGTTGTGTGACCAGGGCCGGGAAGCCTGAGATCTGGGAGGTCTGCCTGTCCTTCCCTGGAGGTTGTAAAATGAACCCTGTGAGAGACACCGATAGAAACCACTCAGAGAACAGTCAGGAACTGAGCAGGCAGTCTGCAAAACAGCCAGTCTCTGGACTGAGGGTTCACACACAGCCAAGCATGGCCAGCACTGTACCACCTACTCTCCTTCCCGTCACAGCACATCTTGCGCTACCTTGCCCCTCCTCCCAGTTATCCCATAGTTCTGCCCCTCCACCCTCTGAGACTGCTCACTCTGAGGCCACTGACTGTTGACAGGCCCAAGGGACATTTCTCCCTCCTGTCTGAAGCTTTTTTCTCCTCTGGGGCACAGCACTTTCCAAGACCTCTTCACTCTTGGCAATCTCTTCACTTCAGGCAATCTACTCACCTTAGCCTCCCAAAGCACTGGGATTACAGGCTGAGCCACTGAGCCTGGCAATCCCATTTCTTCTAAGCCACCTATACAATTGAGGGGCCCAAAGACAGAATCATAGTCTGAGCTCTGAAATTCCACTATGCAACTTTTAAAAAAATTCTTGTCAGATATACAAATATACACTAGCCTTCCAACTGTGTGTCCCAAGCAAATTTAACAAACAGATCTACATCCAAGCTATTTAGGATTTTTTTTTTTTAAGATAGAGGTCTATGCTACCCAGGCTGGTCTTGAACTCTGGGCTCAAGCAATCCTCCCATCTCAGTCTCCCAAGTAGCTGGAGCTACAGATGTACGCCATCACATGTAAAATATTTTTAGTGATTTTGAGCAGAGTGTAGAGCATGCTCAAGGAAGCCTTCTCCAGGATAACCCCAATCTATTATCCTTTGGGTATGATTATTATTACTGTTGTTTTTTTTTTAAGTTGGAGTCTCACTCTGTCACCCAGGCTGGAAGGCAGTAACATGCCCCCGGACACCGCAGCCTTGACCAGCTGAGCTCAGGTGATCCTTCCGCCTCAGCCTTCTAAGTAGCTGAAACTACAGGCACAAGTCATCATACCCAGCTAATTTTTTCTTATTGCAGAAATGAGGCCTCGCCAAGTTGCCCAGGCTGGTCTTGAACCCATGGGCTCAGGCAGTCCTCTCACCTCAGCCTCCCAAAGTGCTGGGATTATATGCCCGGTTTGGGTATGATTATTAACTGCTTGAATCATCTGGTAACTATCCTAACATTCAGCCAACATTCTCTACCCTGTCCACAAGCACACTGTGAAAGACTGTTGGAGAGTCTGCTGAAATCAAAATGCTGTCCATATTTGCCCAACTACCAGTCCAGGAATCCAGAAGAACTAGTGTGATAGGCCCTGTTCTGAATTGTGGAACCATTCTGACCCCTACCCATTGTTTTCCTAGGTCAAGCCAAAACACACCTTAACATCCTACTCGATATTGAAATGTGTGCACAGGCAGAGCAATGGAACAGAACATAAGGCCAAGAAATAGATTCGAGTACATATCGGAATTTAGAATATAACAAAGGTGGTATTTCAAATCATGAAGAGATGGATTGTCTACTAAACAACATTTGGACAACACAGTAAAATTGGATTTGTACCTCATGCCTTATATTAAGATATACAGATTGCACAGATGTATGTATAGTTACATGTCTACCTATAGATACATGGTTTATATCAATAAGTTAATTTGGCTAAATGTTAACAATTGGTAAAGCTAGGCAAAGGTTATATATTGTACTTACCTCATAACTTTTCTGTAGGTTTGAAACTTTCCAGAATAAGGAGTTGAGGGGATGATTTTTTAAAATCCTACTTAAGTTTCTAAAAATTAGCTCAAAAGTCACCTCCTCAAAGAGGCTCTTCAAGGCACATGAAGTTGGGGGAAATTACTCTCTTTTCTGCATTTTCAAGGCACTTTGCTTATGTTCAGAATTCAATAAACTGACTGAAAAAAATCATGGGGCCCCTAGTTCAAGCCCATAAATCTTGGTGTCCTTTCAGATACTTCTCTAGATTCATCCTCACACATCCATCCCAGCAAGGCCTAGAGTAAATATCCATGTTTAAAGGAATCAGGCAACAGCTGGAAATGTCCAGCTCTCAAAAGTAGGCAGGAAGGCCTGGGGGGAACTTATTAAATTCCTGTCACGGAGGCATTGGAGGGGACTGGGATGGAAGGACCAGCTCCAGAATAGATGTTCCCTTAATTTGGGACACCCAAGAGTCAAATTTCCCAGAATTCAAGGACTAAACCCCTCTATACCTTTTCCTAACTTTCTAAACTTCCATCAAAATCACTCAGTCTTCTCTTTCAGACCAAGGGGCTATATGTGCACGTGCAAGTGTGTAGGCATGTGTGTTTACACAGTTTACATACTAGGACACTTAAACCTCTAAGTTCCCTCACACACTTCCCACTGCTGGAATGCAAATTCAAAAGCAAGACTACATATTCTAACTCCTTACTGTCTTAACCACACAGGCAACCCTGCACATATTTAGCATTAGGCAAGAATTCTACAATTCTAACATTAACTTGCTGAAGGACAGGACAGTCAGTAGTTCTTCCTCTTGACTATGCAAACAACAGGACAGCTATGGAGACATTTGCAGAATACTATGGATCCCTGAAAAGCCAGCATGGCCCCAAGGGCCTTGGCTGGGGACCCAGTTGTGGCAAAAAGCGGAAGCAGCAGTTGCTATCTAAGGACATAACTTTATTGAAAACAAGAAGTAGGGATACAGAAGAGGGCTAGGAGTCAGGCTCTGTGGTAGGTGGTGGCTTCTCATCATCAGGTGGACAATCAATAAAGTCAGCCAGCATGGCAGCTGTGTCATCCTGCTCCTTTTAGAGACAAAGACATAAGATTCAAAATAGTCACACACACATACACGGATAGATCAGGCTCAGGGCAAGCCTCTCCCCTAAAATAAGCAGCTGCAACTCCTTCTCCCACTTCAGCCACCAGCCCCACTTTCCCACCTGAGAGTGACCCGCCCTGCCTGTCCCGCTTACCTTTTCCTGGAGAGCTGTGGCCTCTGCCTCTGTCTCCGTCTCCATCTCCATCTCTTCTTCTGCAGATGTCTCTGGTGGGGGTGGTACCTTGTCATCCCCACCTTCAGTCCCCTCTTCCAGCAGGGTTGGGGGAGCAGAGCAGGGTTCTTCTTCAACAAGCTCCTGAGGCGGTGGCCCTGCTGCAGGGCTTACCCCTTCTCCCTCCGCCTCCCCTTGGGAAGGGAGTATTTCTGGGGCCAGGGTAGGGGCTGTCTCAGCCCCATGCTCCTCCTCTGCCCCTGGCTCCTCCACTTCCAACAGCAGCCCGGGTTCTGGTTCTGGCTCAGGCTGCACTTTGGGTGACTCTGAAGGGGCCAGAGCTGGAGGCAGGGTTGGGGGTGGAGGTCCACCTTCCTCTACCTCCCCTCCTGCTGAGCCAAACTCCAACTCTTCTACCTCTTCCAACTCCTCTTCCTCTTCTTCTTCCTCCTCCTCCTCTTCTTCCTCTAACTCACCTTCTTCTTCTTCAAACTCCTCCTCAAATTCTTCTTCCTCCTCTTCTTCTTCTTCAAAATACTCCTCTTCATCCTCTTCCTCTTCCTCAAAGTCCTCTTCCTCTTCCTCTTCTTCCTCCTCTTCTTCTTCCTCTTCTTCCTCTTCCTCCTCCTCCTCATCACTGCTGTTAATGTTAATAACTGTCAAATCCTCTTCCAGAGCCGGAGGTCCTCCCCCACCAGGAGTCCCTTCAGGGACCAACTGGGGCGGCTGCAGTGTCACAGGACCAGGAACAGGTGGGGGCGGAGGTGGGGGTGGTGGGAGAGGTCCCGGGGCTGCAGGAAGCTCTTCAGGCTCCTCCTTGGCTGGCACAGGAGGGGAGGCTGCTGGTGGCCCAGCAGAGGCTGTGGGGGGAGGTGTGGTGCCTGAGGGTGGTGGGGGTGGCAGGGGTGGTAGCCCCTCTGGCACAATCACCACACTGTCATCAGAGTCACTTTCCAAGGAGATCTCCACATCAGATGCCTCCTCCTTATCATAGTGGACAAAGGCTGGTCTGGGCACTCTTCCCCCAAAAGTTTCATCTGGGGGTATAGTAGGTGGAGGAGTCCCACTAGGGGCAAGGACGGGGTCCTCATTTGAGCCTGCCCGGTGGTTCTCGGGACCAGGAAGAAGCCGGGGAGGAACAGACACCAGGCCTGGGACAGAGAGACCTAGGTGGTTGGCTGTCGCTGGAGGTCCAGGGCGTGCTGAGGGCACAGGGCCTGTGGAGGACATGGAGCCTGCAGAGGACATGGGACCTGCAGAGGGCATGGGGCCTGTGGAGGACATGGGACCTGCGGAAGGCATAGGGCCTGCTGAGGGCATGGGGCCTACTGAGGGCATAGGGCCGGGGGGATGGAAGGGTGGGGCCCTAAAGGGAGATGGGGCTTCTGGAGGGGGAACTGGGGCAGGTGTGGGGCAGGTGGAGCCCATGGACTGCAGGGGAGGAACACGGGGGTGGGTCAGAGCAGCACAAGTCACCAGTGCTTCTGAGCAGAAAGAGGAGACCTGAGAAAAGAAGAAAGAACAAGTGTGAAAATCAGGAATACAGGTCTCATGGGGCAAGACAGGAAGAGTCCACCAGCATCAGAAATAAGAGAATCCAGGAACCAAACAGGGCTCAACCCCAATCAGCAGTTACCTCAAGGCTGTCTTCTTGTTGACCAAGGGAGAAAGCTTGCAGGGCACAGGCGAGAGGAGGTGGGCAGCGAGGAGAAGGTGCCAGCAGCAGTGCCAGGAGCAGGCGGTAGAGTTCACGGCGGCAGCAGGAGCTGTTATATGGGGAGCTGCCTAGGGCCTCACCCTGCTGGACACCCATGACCAGGGGTAGGACCAGATCATGCAGTCTCTGAAAAGGACACAGAGCACATACCTAGACACATTGCCAAGACGGACCAACCCTTCTCCAGGGTCCACTCCCAGGTCTGAATGGGCCCTTCTCTGGGGCACATACCCGCACACGTACAGAGCAACAGCCCCCTCCCTAGTCTCCATGGGGACCAGCTCCACTAACCCTGTGAGTTTCCTCCTTGATCACAGGCCCACACATGAGGATAGTCCGGCTGAGGCCTGGGGGAGAAGAATGATGTGTAAGAGGCAGGGTCCTGACAGGGCTGGAGAGCAAGGGCTTCTGAAGCACAGCCCAAGGCAAGCATCAGCTCTGCCACTGGCTACCTTGAGCAAGTCATCTAACTCCTCTAGGTTTGCTTTCTCAACTATGAAACGAAGATCATACAAACACCTCTACTATGTCAGGTCGTTGACAGTATTTAAATAAGACAATGTAGATAAAACACTACAAACGTGCATTTACATATTTGAGAAAAGTTGGCTCTCCCCTTCCCAAGGGGTGGCATGGCAGGCAGTGAAATGGATGGGACCAAAGGAAAGTCATCCATTAACTGCACAGTATCCAACTAGTCACTAGTTGATAGATTAGCAGTTGTATCAGAAGCAGGGAGCTCCACCAGGCAGCCTGCCTTGGAAAGAAAATAAGCTCCACAGGCAGGAATTTTCCCCAAGTGCTAAAAACTGTACTTGGCATATAAAGTAGGTATGCAAAGTATTTGTTGACTAAATGAGATAACTGGGGGCAGTGTCAACACCAGAATCCCCAAGATTCTACCTGCAGTCCTACAGCCAAATGGCTGTTTCTGCAGGCTTTTAGCTGGCTCTGCATTTTAAATAACCCTCTACTTCACCAACTGCTCTTGGGCTGCCATTTGAGGTCATCCCAGAGCCCCAAGGATGCAGGTCACAGGCCTTACCCACCTCTCAGTGCAGCTGCACACACATCACTATTGGCATTGGTATCTCCTTTCCGGTGGCTGGGCGGGGCCATAGCCTCCCCCACATCCAGCTTTAGCTTCTTGGGGGCACTGGGTTTCCCAGTTTGTAAACCCCCATCAGGGCTTCCCCGGGGGCTGCGCAGCTGGTGAGAGAGGAAAATATAAATAACATACACAGGCAACAGGACAACAGGACAGAGTCAAGTGATAGTGTTTAATGAGGAGGCACATGTGGACAAAGGGTACAGGATGAGTCCTGGGACGGAAGCAAGATCTCACTCACCTTAAGGGCATCAGCTGGGGGGGATATGTCACTGAGCAGATGGGTCAGCAGGGCCTCTCCAGAGGCTCCTCCCTGAAGCACTCCTGCTGATGCCCCACAGACTTTCACCCACAGCTCTAACACAGCATACACCTTGGTCCGAATGGTGCTATAGTGTGAGCAAAGAGGGCAGGTTATGAGCAAAGAGGGCAATACATCAGAATGCCCAGTTAACCTATATCCCCTCACCCACCCTCTCCTCTTGATTCCCTTCCTGGATGGTCACCTGTAAGGCTTCTCCTGGCCTGGAGAGAAAGAATCCCTACCGATACTCCAGGCATTGAGGACTTGGGGAAGCAGGCGGCTGATCAGGACCCCAAAGCGCAGGAGCCGGCCACCACACCTGGGGACAGAGAAGGAACAGTGACCTTTGTTTCCAGCATGTCCCATTCCCCCATCACATCCTGCCCAATCCCACTCACGCAAGGATGAGTGCAGAGAGCAGGTCTAAGGCTTCAAGGTGGACAGAGGGCAGCAACAGCAACCGCAGGGGACCATCTCCCAGCAAGCTCTGGAGAAACAAGTGGCAAAGATAAGGAGTGAGGGAAGAAAGTAAGAACCAAAGAAAGACAGAAATGGGAACAGACCATTTACATATGTACACCTAGGTGGGGAACCCTCCCATCCCCAACCAGCTCCCCCACAAAATCAAACACCCATCTTCTGAAACAGACCCTGGATGGAGGGAAAGGAGAGGGATGGCTGAGTCTCTCTAATGACTCAGCTGATCCCCAAATTCACCCTTACCTAGGAAAGCATTTGCTACAAGTGGTCCTGCTATATACATGGGCAAATCCACTCTTTTTTTTTTTTGAGTTGGAGTCTCACTCTGTCGCCCAGACTGGAGTGCAGTG
>NW_007259257.1:25755-30985 GCF_000164805.1 Carlito syrichta
TAGAGATGAGGTCTCGCTGCCCAGGCGGATCTCGAACCCGCGGGCTCAGGCAATCCCCTCACCTCAGCCTCCCAAAGGCGCGGGATTACAGGGTGAGCCACCGAGCCCAGCTCAAATCCACTTTTGACAGTGAGTACATGTGTCAGGGACACACAGGACAAAAGGAAATGAGATGGGACAGTGCTGGGGTGACACTGTTTGGGGAGCTTCAGATCCTACTTCAGTGCTTTCCTGGTTGCCCAGGCTCCTGAGAAAGGGCTATGAATAGAGGACAAATCCCACTTACAATATTCTTGCTACTGACACTTAGGGTTCGGCAGATGACATCCAGGATTTCCTGCACAGGGACAGACACAGGAGCCCCAAACTCAGAGCTAAAGAGAATCAGAGCAGGGAGATCGTCAGAGAAGGCTCCCCATCGTGACTCCACACCCACCTCAATCTCACAACAAAGATGAAATGCCCATCTCAACCCCTCCTGCCCCATGCCCCGTTCCCTCCAACATCTACACACCTGAGCATGAGCCCCAGGCAGCGAGCCAGTCCCGAAAACCTCTGCCGAAGCCGGAGAAGTATATGGGCTTCACCATCTTCTGAGGGGGAAAGCAGTGTCTCCACTCCAGGGCCTTCACTCTGCACGGGAGCTAGACAGAAACGCAAACATCTTATACACATGGTCTTTCTTCCATCTCCCCTTTTCATTTGTGGTGGATGACCTATCTAATCTAACAGTTCATTTTGTTTAGAAACTAACTGCCCCACCTCTCTGGACCCCCATCCTGTTCCCTCCTGCCAAGCCCCTCAACCACTGTCCGACTCTACCAGCGATGGTCCCTACCGGTCTCTGCTCCCTCGTACAGGGCCCCCAGCAGGCTATGCAGTGAATCCAGTAGGCTATGCACCTCCTGCTCCCAGCTCTCGGTGTGCTTCAAGCCCTGGGAAAAGCCAGCCCCTAAAGAGGGCAGTCTGGAATAACATTCACAGGCCAACTGCAAAAGAAAACACAGAAGCCTGGTCAGATGAGATCTAGCCCAGTCACAGAATCCCCAATTCCACTAATCCCCAAAAGAGATGGAGATCAAAGAGAGCTCTGAGACAAACACGAGAAGGGACAATGACAGCAAGGAACTCAGATGGGCAGACAAAGGCAGAAGCTAAGAATAGCAAATGTTAACAGGGAGGAAGTGGGAACATGGTCCAAAGGAATGACACAGAAAAGCTAAGACGGAGCGATAAGAGATGTTTCAGGCTCAGATTCCCAGGATCTCTATCTCCCTCCCTTCCCTTTACCTGCTGGAGCTGAGGGCTCACGGCATCCACTCTAGACAGGAAAAAGGAGGCCAACTTGCCCTGCATGAGAGAGGGGGGAAAAAAAGAGGCTGGTGAGCCAGCTCCAAGAGCCAGAGATGTACATCCTGTCCATTCCTAGCTGCAGACTCTAAGCCCAGGTCTTTTTCTTTCCTGCAGACACAGGAAGCAAAGCATTTTAAGGGGCTTGGACTCTTGGTACCAGATATGCTTTCATGGTAGAAAGACATCCTCCACGTCAGCTCTGGTCCTTAGCTTCCAAAAAAGAAGGAAAGAGTCTGGCCCCTTCCCCTATAGAAAACTGGGCTCACTCCCACCAGTTTTTGCAAAATAACAGTCACCTTCCTCAAGCCAAAGCACACAGAGTACTAAAAAACAATCCCTATACTCCAACACTCTACCAGCTTAGACAGAAACAAGGAGCCAAGTTGGGAGTTGAGGCACTATCCAGAGGCATGAAGGCAGGACAAGGCCAAAAGAGAATGGCAGGCTGGTGGAGCAAAACCAAGGCAGCAAATTTCAGAGCAGTGACCTATCAGCTAGTCAACGTTTTCTCTGCCTGCTATGTGAAGGCGCTGCAGCAAAAGTGTTTAACCTGAGGGCCACAATTTATTTCAGGGGTAGATTCATAGGGGTCTGTGAACATGAACAGGAAAAAAAAAAAAATCGCACCATTATTTCCACCAGCGTATTAGTGAAATGTAGTGTTTCCTTCAATTACAAATGCAAATAAATAGTCATAGTAGTATCAGCAGTACCCGTACTGTCACCAACAGGATTCATTTACATTTCACATTTCTTTTTTTTTTGAGTTGGAGTCTCACTCTGTCACCCAGGCTGGAGTGCAGTGGCACGCTCATGGCCACCCCAGTGTCAAACTGCTGGGCTCCAACGATCCTTCCGCCCCAGCCTTCCAGATAGTTGGAACTACAGGCATGCACTACCACACCCAGTTAATTTTTTGATTTACTATAGAGACGAGGTCTCGCCAAGTTGCCCAGGCTGGTCTCAAACCTGCAGACTCAGGCAATCCACTCGCCTCGGCCTCCCAAAGTGATGGGATTACAGGACGAGCCACTGACTCCAGCCCATTTCACATTTCAATTGTAACACATTTCACATTTCAATTTTTTTTTCTTGAGTTGGAGTTTCACTCTGTCAGCCAGGCTAGAGTGCAGTGGCACAATCGGGACTCATCACAGCCTCAACCTCCTGGGCTCAGGTGATCCTTCTGCCTCAGCCTCCCAAGTAGCTAGGACTACAAGCATGCACGAACATGCCCAGCTAATTTATTGATTTTTTGTAGAGACAAGGTCTCACTATGTTGCCCAGGCTAGTCTTGAACTCCTGGGTTCAAGCAATCCTCCTGCCTTAACCTCCCAAAGTATAGGGATTATAGGCATGAGCTATCATGCCTGGTCTGTAACATCTTGAAATAGCGTTCACATGCATCACTGATTTGAAATTACCATAGTTATAAGACCTACCTCTAGATCTTATTAACATGTTAATAAAGAAGTAAATACCATTCTATCACAATTTTTACATTTTACATTTCTACATTTCAATAGAATTGGTTTTCCTTGCAATTTCATGCATTTTATTTTATAAATTTAAGAACATTATTCTAAGAAGGGGTCTGTGATGCAAAAAAGATTAAGAATACTGTACTAGAGATATAGAAAGGCAGGAGACAGGATTTCCACCTTCAAAGGGATGTAAGAGTTAGTAAGAAGACAGGAGATGTATATGAAAAAACAAAAACCTAAAGCCAACACTGGCAATGTACAGAGAGGGGGACAGAGAGAGGGCAGAGGGTCAAAAGAGAATGACAATGAGGCTAGGGAGAGTGGGACTGAGCTGGGCTTAGAAGAAAGAGGAGAATCCAGATAACAAGGCCAGAGAGGGAGAAACACCAAGGGAAGTTTCAGAATCAGAAGATACCCATGGAGAAGCTGACCAAAGTCTTAAATCCTAGGTTAAAGGATTTTATCCTGACTTTATCCAGGAAGCAGGGGCATCACATGCACAAAGGTGAACTTCTGCAAGACAAATGAGCAGTGGCACCAGGCACACAACGAAAGACTTAGGAAACTAGGAACAGAAGCCTCTGTCAGTGTGTGGACCACAAACCAACCCTCCAAGGACTCCCTCATATCCCCTCTGCAGTAGGAACTACATTTAGTTCCCCAATACACCTTAGTATTCTTTTTTCTTTAGATTGGAAAATATAGTTTATTCAGGAAGCAAATTAGAAAGAGATTCACTTCCCCAAGGTAAGGGAGAGGGTAGCCAGGAAACATGGCAGCCATAGCTCAAAGAACACATGACCAGACCATAGCTTAGCAAGGCAATGGCCACACCTCAGTATTCTTACTGACCATGAGACAAGATTTGTTATAGCTGATCCCAGGTAGGAAAAGATCTAGAACCATCTCCCTTGGGACTTGGAGAGTACTTGAATGTCTGACAGGGTAGCATTTTAGAACACTTCAAACCAAAGAACAAACGGAAGGTCTCCTGGTTCACCTGCTTCTCCAAGGATGATAGTTTTTAGAGAGCTGCCAAAGCCTCATCTATTGTGGCACTCTGTTCTTTTGGCCAACTTACTGCCCATGCTTTCCCTGAGACTCTGGTTCAAAAGGCAGCTGAGGTGAGGCCCATGGAAGTCTGCTTCTGAGACTGAAATAAAGCAGCATATACAGAAGTGACATAGCTCTGACCACAAGGTCTGCCTGGCTGACCTACAAAGCAAATCAAAGTAATGGCTCAGTTGGAATATTTCACTCAAAACATGCACACACATACAGCAGGTCCTGGGTATCTCTCAAGAGTGGGATCAGTCTTCCACTTTTCCAACGAACTACAAATCAATTTGGCAAGGAGCAAAAAGTGAGGTAAAGTCTCTGCAGAGATTGACTTCATGGACTCAGAATGCTTGAGTCACATCATTTGAGAGGAGTAACCCTGAACTGCACTGGGAGTATCTAGAGAATGGAACAGAGAACTGATAAACACTTTAAAATGGCAATGATCCATTTCCTAAGCATTAGTCTGCAAGATTTTCAAAGTACAAATTGCCCCTGGGGCCTTGTGCAAAACAGATTCTTATCAGAGGTGTTGGCAATAGACAAAGTCAAATCCTCAACAGAAGTTAAGTACTCCAGATGACACTTTATTCTTAGGGAAATAAAGACAGACATAACCTGGAACAATATATAAATGCTTGTTATTTGGTTTGGAAAAGGTACTCAAAATGCAGGCCAAAACTTCAAAAACAACACTGACAAAAGGTTATAAATTGTAAATAGATTCTCCTGACTACTCACATTGAAAATTAAAAAGCAACAGCAAAGGAACACTTCGCATTCTAGTCTTCATGACCATTCCTATTTCTACCCTGCAGGTAGATAAAAATACCAAACAACTGAATCAAAATAGACATCTGCAGTAGAACCATACAAACTTTTAGTAGGGGACAAACTGTTGGCCTTTGTAATCTGTGTAATTCGAGAAGTTAACTTACAAAACATTTGAGAAGATAAGCAGTTATTACTTTTTTTTGAGTCGGAGTCTCATTCTGTTGCCCAGGCTGGAATGCAGTGGCATACTCAGCCACAACAGCCTTGACCTGCTGGGCTCAGGCAATCCTTCTGCCTTGGCCTCCCAGGCACATGCCACCATGCCCAGTTAATTATTTTTTCAAATTTTTTGTAAAGACAAGATCTCGCCATGTTGCCTAGGCTGGTCTCGAAATTCTGGGCTCAGGTACTCCTCTCGCCTCCACCTCCCAAAGTGCTGGGATTATAGGTGTGAAGGCAGTTATTACTAAACTTACAAAAACTTCAGTAAAAAAGCTTCACTAGCTGGGCTCAGTGGCTCAGCCTGTAATCCTGCGCCTTTGGGAGGCTGAGGTGAGTGG
>NW_007259257.1:31120-32302 GCF_000164805.1 Carlito syrichta
AGCAGGTCAAGGCTGCAGTGGCCAGGAGCGGCCACTGCACTCCAGTCTGGGTGATAGAGTAAGACTCCAACTCGAAAAAAAAAAAAAGCTTTACAAATTTTTAGTAAAATCCATGAGTCACTCCAAATACCTTCTCAACAAAAGTCCTGTCCTGTCTACCCAAAGATTCCATTAGCTATGGTTAGTGGCATTCATATGAAAACAAAGAATCAGCAAGGACATGACCCCATGCGAAAGGCCACCTCCAAGCCACAAGTAAAGCCATATCCCCTCCCTTTCCTGGAAACGGCGACACGGCAAACTAAAACGGCAACTGAAACGGTGCCTTCCTTTGTTCTCTCAATGCCTTCCTTTTTTTTCCTTCTGCACCCCTTCCCACCTGTGAAAAATCCACCAACCTACATGAAGCTCTGCCAGCCGACCTATAGACGACAGACAGGTCACTCTAAGCCCCTATAAAGGCCGTCACGCCCTTGCCTCGGGGCTACAGCCTGACCCTCAGGTCCTGTAGCCCACCACGTTCGACCCACTAAATCTCTTGGCCTTAACAGGTATTGAGTCTCACTGTGCGCCACCGTCTTTCATTGGTGCCGTGACTCGGATGGGGTTCCTCTCACCCTCAGGCGAGACCTGTTCTGGCGCCTGCGGGACTCACCCCTTAAGGCCTTTGCCCACTTTCTTGAACGCCAGCACTTGTATCCATCACCGGCCCTCAGATTGGTAAGTGCCCCCTAACTGGAAAGCCTAAAACCTTGCCCGGGATAATCGGAGGGAACTGACTGTTAATCGTCCAGCAGCCCTTTCAGCCCCAGGCGAGGGGAGACCATACCCCACCTAGATCTTTAAGGCCACAGCAACCCCCGACTGGTTTTCCCCTCCCTCGGCTGTCAGGTATTGAGTCTGCTGCCTCCCGCTGTCCGGTTTTGGGCATCCTCTTCGCTAAAAATCCTGGTACCAGGTTGCCCTCAACCTCCTCGATTCTCCAGGAGAATCGCGGGTTGTAATAACGTCCTGTGACGACAGGCTTTACTGCAACCTCCTCATATCCTAACAGCCGGCTGTCCAGGGGACACTCTGCTCAGCCCCAGCTGTTAAAATGGGAAACTCGTCATCCCTGCCGGCCGACTCTCCCCTCAAATGCCTCTTAGACAACCTCTCCACTCTCTCCCTCACTCCCGACAT
>NW_007259257.1:32853-35680 GCF_000164805.1 Carlito syrichta
CAAAACACCCCCAGCCACTCTCGCTCCTCTTCGTGAAGTGGCAGGCGCTGAAGGCATTGTTCAAGTTCATGTCCCATTCTCTATCTCGGACCTGACCCAGGTAGAAAAATGCTTCAAGTCCTTTACAACTAACCCAACCACCTATATCAAGGAATTCCAATACCTCTTCCAGGCCTATAGCTTCACCTTTCATGACATCTACATCGTTCTCTCCAATACCCTACTCCCCTTAGAGCGTAGAAGAGTGTGGGAACAGGCTAGGATATATGCAGATGAGGTCCATCAGACCTCCCCAGCATACCCCTCGGGGCAGTGGCAGTCCCAGAATAGGACCCTGGCTGGGACTATAACTCCCCCAACAGCCTCGGTGCCAGAGATCAGTTCTCTACCTGTCTCGTTTCCAGGTTGAGGCAGGCAGTGCAAAAGGTTGTTAATTTTGAAAAACTCCAGGAAGTGGTCCAAGACAAAAACGAAAACCGTTCCTCCTCCCTTGATCGCCTTACCAAGGCCCTCCAACAATTTACTAATTTAGACCCAGAAACCCCAGACAGCTGTCAACTCCTTATGACTTATTTCTTCTCCCAAAGCTACCCTGACATTAAAGCTAAATTTAAAAAGCTAGATCAAGGGCCCCTTACACCCCAAAATTAGGTTTTGGTTGCCACCTTCAAGGTATACCACAACCAGGACAAAAAGGCTAAGCAGCAAAAATACCAAATGCTGGCTCAGGCTCTTCGCGGAACAGACACCAGCCCTCGCAGCGGTAGAGGAGGCGTCCAGAATAAACGCGACTCTCCAGGGCCCTGTTTCAAATGCGGCAAGGAGGGACACTGGGCGCAAGCCTGCCCTAACCCTAAACCTCCATCGAAACCTTGCCCCAAATGCAATCTTCCAGGACACTGGGCAGTAGACTGCCCCAGCCCCCAGAGAGGAACAGGGTCAGCCCCCAACTCCACCCTGGACCTCCTGGGCGTGGCTGCTTTGGAATGACAGGGCCCTGGGTTTCCCCACCCGACGCATATCTCAAATGCTCGGGAGCCTAGGGTCAAAATTATGGTTGACGGATGTCCCATCCTCTTCCTGCTAGACACTGGAGCCACTCTTTCTGTCCTGCAGGAGTTCTGGGGACCAACCTTACCATCCCGGTCCCTGGTAGTCAGGGTAGGGGGCCAAACCTTCATCCCAAGCACAACTCCTACGCTAATGTGCATATTTGCTAGCGTCCCATTTACCCACTCCTTCCTGGCCATGCCTCAATGCCCTATACCCCTTATGGGGAGGGACATCTTGGCTAAGTTTCAGGCACCCATCACCTTCAACCCCAGTGCTGCCCTCACCAACCCACTACCAACAACTTCCCTACTCCTCCTTTGGGCCTCTAGTCCCTGGCCTCCCTCCCCACAACCCACCTCGCTCCCTCCCTCACTCGCTTCAGTGGTTAACCCACTAGTCTGGGACATCCACACCCCTTCATTGGCCCAGTGCCCGCCTGTTCACATCCAGTTAAAGGACCCGTCCACTAACCCCTGTCAGCCACAATACCCTCTCCCCAGGGTCAGTCTGCTAGGTCTGCAACCTGTCATAAACACCCTACTATTCAAGGGATACTTAAGGCCCACCAACTTGGCATACAATACTCCCATCTTGGCCTTAAAAAAACCTGATGAAACCTACCAGCTAGTCCAAGACCTTCAACTAATAAATGCAGCCGTTCTCCCCATTCACCCACTGGTTCCCAACCCTTATACCATCCTGTCTACCATTCCTCCAATGGCAACTCACTTTTCAGTTATAGACCTTAAAGATGCATTCTTCACCATTCCCTTGGCAGCTGACTCCCAGGACATATTCGCGTTTACTTGGACTGACCCTACTTCCCGTCATTCTCAGCAGCTCACATGGATGGTCCTCCCACAGGGATTTCGGGACAGTTCCCATCTGTTCGGCCAGGCTCTAGCGGCCGAACTTAAACTTCTGTCACTCCCCAAATCCGCTCTCATCTCGTATGTAGATGACCTTCTCTTATGCAGCCCCTCTATAACTGACCCTCACACGGACACTGTCCTGCTTCTCAACTTTCTAGCACAAAGGAGATACCGAGTTTCCCCCCACAAAGCTCAGCTATCCAAAACACAAGTGACCTACCTTGGCCATTTCACAACAACAAAAGGCCATAACAACCAGCCGCAAGTCTGTTATTCAGTCCCTCCCCGTGCCCAAAGCAAAGGAAGAAATCCAGTCATTCCTGGGATTGGCGGGCTACTTCTGAGCCTGGATCCCCAATTTCACCCTTCTCGCCAAGCCATTCTATGACCTGGCTAAAGGTGACCCTAAGGAACCATTACTCTCCCTCTCAGCCATTAGACAGCCTTTTACTGCACTCCAATAGGCTATCCTCCGGGCCCCTGCCCTACAGCTACCCAATGTCCACCGACCTTTTACCTTATACGTCCACGAAAATAAGGGCACAGTCCTAGGAGTTCTAGGCCAATTCAGTGAACAAACACTTGCTCCTGTAGCCTATCTCTCAAAACAACTTGATCACATGGTTCAGGGATGGGCCTCATGCCTGCGTGCCCTGTCTGTCACCCACTTACTCGTGTGCGAATCCAAAAAACTCACGTTTGGAGCACCTATCACCATTACTTCCCCCCACCATCTATATCACCTCCTAGGATATAAGGGCCTCAAAACACTCCCTCCCAGTTGGGTCCTATCCCTTTTGGTTTTCTTTGTCCAAGACCCCTCTGTCTCCTTCCAAACTTGCGCACCCATTCACCCAGCCACATTACTCCCTCCCTCTCCTGTCGACACCCCAATACATGAG
>NW_007259257.1:35800-38172 GCF_000164805.1 Carlito syrichta
TAACCAACAAGCAGAACTCACAGCAGTCACTCGAGCATTCCAACTGGCGGCAGGACACTCTCTGTCACTTTACACCAACTCCAAATATGTCTTTCACATTTTGGTTTCACACTCAGCCATCTGGCAAGAATGGGGATTGTTAACCACCAAAGGGTCAGCCATCATAAATGCTAAGCTCATTTCCGACCTCCTTCAAGCCTCTTTGCTCCCCACGGCCATAGGCATCTCACACTGTAAAGCCCACCAGGTCGATTCATCTTTTATCACCCAAGGGAACTCGCGGGCCAACACGGCGGCTCGCCAAACGGCCCTAAAACCCCTTCCTACCATACTCGTTAACACCCCCTCCCCACCAGCTGAACATACAAGTGAAGTCCCACAATTGTCCAATCTCATTCCCTACCTACACTCAATTTTCCACCCAAACTCAGCAGCTCCCACTTCATTTCTTAAAACTTTCTTTCACCTAACTTCTGAACATACAAAACTCATACACACCCTTTCTTCTCAATGCTCTACTTGCCACCGAACTAATCCTAGTACCCCCTTAAAGCCCGTAATGTTCCCCACACACCAGGCTAGGGGAGAGCTCCCTGGGTCAGACTGACAAGTGGACTTCACCATCATGCCACCCGTCCATAACATCAATACCTTCTGGTCCTGGTTGACACCTTCTCCAGGTGGGTCGAGGCCTATCCCACCTCAAATAAACAGACTGCTACAGTGGGATCTATCTTAGCCAACCACATCATCCCTCGGTTCGGGGTCTTCTTCTCTCTTCAGTCAGATAACGGGCCTGAATTCACCTCACAAGTCGTTCAGTCTCTAACGGCAGCCCTCAACATCAAATGGTCCTGGGAGAGGAGGGTGCCATTGCACCATAAGAAGAGGCCGGGCAGGAGGAAGTGTCCGTTTGTTGAGTTTATGGTGGTTGAACAGAGAGAGCTATTTGAATGGAGAGTGGGAATGTTGGATGGACCAATACAGAGGTAAGAGGAGTTGGATGCCACTTCCCAAAGTGGAATGTGAAGTTTGGTGATGGCCTCTCTGGTGGAAGACAGGTTGAGGGTATTATTACTGTTGGGTGAGGCAGGAAGTGGGACGGCAGCCAGGGGAGGTCATTGTAATGAGGTACAAAGAAAGCATTGTGAGGAGGGGAGAGAAGGGGAAGACCAATTTAAGAAGTGGAGGGTGTGGCCTATTATGGTAAGCCAAGAAGGGGAATGCTGGGAGGATTGTAAGGAGAGGTTGTCTTCTGAGGAAGGGGGCAAAGGGTCTACCGCTGCCAGGAGCTGTTGTTCTTGGGTCTTTATGTGCTCCATCACTTTCACATTCCCTATCACCCACAATCATCAGGAAAAGTTGAACGAACTAACCACACACTAAAGGATATCCTCACCTAACTCTCTCTCGAACTCTCTCGAACTCCATCTGGACTGGGTCTCCCTCCTTCTCTTAGCTCTCTTCCACGTTCGCGTCCTCCCTAAAAGGCCCACTCAGCTTTCACCCTTCGAGGTCCTATATGGCAAACCTGCACTTCCTCCTGGCATTCCAACCTCTCCAACTCACATCCCCCTTCATATAACCTACCCCCTCCTGTCCTTCATCCATTCCAATATCTGGCAATATCAAGATCTCCTTTGCCTGCTCCCACAGAAACACATGATCCAAAGCCTCTCACCCCAGGGCAATAGGTTTTCCTCTCAGACCCAGAAACCAAAACTCGCTTACAACTGAAATGGCAAGGACCCTTCCAAATATTCCTCTCCACCCCCATGGCAGCCAGGCTGCTCATAACCAAAGGACAGGTCAGTCCCGGGATTCACGCTTCTTGCCTCAAACCAACTGAACTGCCTCCCTCTACCCCTTCCCCCACAGAGCCACCGACCTATTCTTGTTCCACAATTCCAGGGCAGCCTCTCAAACTTCGAGTATCCCATGTTGCTCGCTCCCCCTCCCTGCCCGTCATCCAGGAAAATCCCACATAATCACAAGATGCAAAGGTTGCCGCCTGCACTCAACAACTACCCTCTGCCAGATGGTCGTCAATTTTGTTCTTCCCTTACTAATAGTACTGCCTTTCCTTCTACTCCTTTGCCTCCTACTTTCACATTGCTCCATGTAGTGCTGCTCCTTGGCATGGGTTGCTCAATCCCCTTCTCTGCTCACTATCAATAAGACCCAACATGATCATCACCTTCCTCTTTGCCATTGTCCTCCAAACCAAGCACACTACCTTGTCCGTCCTTCATTATCGGTTTACCATCCACGAACTTTACAAAAACACCCTCGGATTAGATAGTCAAGGACCTAGACAAACAAACATGCCCCATAAACAATTGCTCACAACCTATTTCCCTCAGCTTAAAGTC